>NC_142217.1:5976652-6149152 GCF_049639895.1 Pseudopodoces humilis | reverse complement strand
AGCTGAGGGAAAGCTGAGAAAGGAATGTTTCCATGGCATATGCAATCCTCCACCACCCACTACTGTGGGTCCTGGATGTGAGGTAGAGAAAAGGACCAAATTATCTGAACTAGACATTCCCACCTACCCAGAGACATCTTCAAGGAGGGAACAGAAATTACCATAGACAATAAATCCTTAATTCTCCATCTCACTGAGCCAACATTTGCCAGCTTATCAGGGATACCTTTCATATGGAAATCCAGCAAATCACCTCCTGTGACAACTGTGCTCACTAAAAGGTTCAGCAGAGAAAAGGCAGACTGAACATCCCTGTCTCTGACTCTCTGCACAAACAAAGGGCCACACACTTGCAGAAGTCACATGCTTTCTGTTTTCCAAGAATATATAATCACACATCTTGATGGAAAAAACCAAAAAAGTAGAAAACAGTTCATTAAGTACAAACTTCCAAGTGTACAATTGTTCATATTCAGCATTGTGAATTGGGCATTATTTTTCCCAGCAGGAGTGCAGCATTTTGAGCAAATGTAAGTGTACCTAAGTTCTTATAGAGCATTCTAAAGCCTGGAGGTTTCACTTCAAAGTGCAACCATTGTAGATGAATGCCTTCAGTTGTGCTGTCCTGTTTACTTAGTAAATCCAAATTCCTATGGAGGGATAATACATTACAAATGAATTAATTTATTTAAGCACCCCAAGTTGATGAGCATGAGCTCTATATCTCACCCCACAGCTGTGTTTGCTTTAGATCTGGGGAGAGAAGTCCTCGTTGCTATCAGAGGGATACAAGAAATTCCAGGGGTAGCAGTGTGTTAGGCAATCGCTTTCCTTAAAACCTCGTCTGAAACTCAGGAAAATATGTGTAAGAGGCTTGTATAAAATACATTAGTTCCTCTTTTGCTTCCGAAGTATTGATGAGTAAGGGATTAAATTTGTCTATCAATTCTACTTAAGTACTTGGTATCCAAGAACACCTATCTTTAGAAATTACTCAACGAAGGAAATGGGCAATTCCCACTGGAAAAGCAGGGAAGGAAAGCAGCTCACATCAGTCTATGCTGGGTAAAGGAGTTGGTGATTCCTGGGCTGCAAAGGCAGTTTGAGATTTCTCTAGGCAGGTTTGACACCGATCCCACACTCTGGAGCCTCTCTGCTAGGAAGAGCTTCCATAAACCTCAGCCTTGACAACCCTCCCCAGTAGGGTGCAAACATGATTTGGGGATTTGAAACACTCAGCTGGGACAGACCCATAACAGAATCCCTTGTGTCTTGTTCACCTGCACTGAAGGGAAGAAGACATTACTGCTCTATGCCAATTTTTAGAGTCTGAGAATTTTGAATATCATTATAATTTTAATTCTTTCCAGCCAAATTTTGTTCCAACAGCAAGAAAACATCTAGGAAGGGAAAACAATTAATTTAAAGGTAGACATGTTTTCCTCATGTCCATAGTAACATGCAAGAGGAATTGCATGTACTATTATTTTACATGCTTTAATGCCATGATTATTACATTTAAAGCAGTGGGAATTGGTATCTTTTGTTTGGGTTTCTTTTTTCCCTGACTATCTGGTATCACTTCAATGCTGAGCAAAGGCTGTAAATCTATATCTGTAGAAAATACATTAATTATGTACTTCAAATATGATTTTAATTTTTAAAAAATAAATTAATAAATTTTGGCCCAGTGGTAGGGGTGCCTTTGCCTCCATCCTACAAGTCATTCCTGCAGGAACCTTGGCTTGGTCCCACTGCCTCACAAAACAAAGTCCAACAGGTCACTTAGGGTGGCATTAAGTGGCCCAAATGCAGGAGCCTTTTATAAGGAAGGACCAAGCCTGAATCCCCAGGGCTCAGGCTGTATTAAATTATTATTCTGTTGAAGTCAACTACTGAAGTAACTGGCAAGTTTACAACACTGATGTAATGTACCATGTTGCTAATAATATTATTATATCAATATTCAACAGAAATCTTGACAACTGAGGGGAAAATATGGATAAACACACACATTAAGCAATTTCAAAGGATGAAAATATGACTGTTTCAACCCAGTATTGACTTCTGAGTACATTTTTATTACCCTTTTTCCAAAGCAGTAATCACTTATTGTCAGTGTTTTACATTGCTTTTTTTTTTCATCCTTCTATGCAAACCACGTCTCTTTCTTAAAACAAGAGTTGTGAAGAAATCCTAATGTGAGAACTGTGACCAAAGTTAATCCTTGCTCCTTAAAAAGAATGGTTTATATTTATATTATGATAATGCTAAAGCTTTTACTGTGATATTAACATAGAAATGTTATTGCAGAATTAGTGATGCTTATATTCTTGTTAAAATAACAAACACTTGTTTTTCTTTTACAGGATATTGAAATTCCACTTAAACAAATGCGTGCGACGTAAACACAAAATAAAATATAAGAGGAATTCTTTCAAATCTTCTGTAAAAGAAAATATATAAAATTAAACTGCACAATTTTCATTTTTGCACACTCCTGAATACACGTGACACAAGTAAGCACAAACATGGATGAAAATAGTTCCAAAGGGGAAAGAACACATGCTCAGATATTATCTGGGAAAAAAATGCATTGAAATTCCTCTGTGATGAATAGACTTCTTTTTTTTTTCCTCTCCTCAGGGTGACCTCTACCTTCAGAATATGATGGTTTTATTATGATTAATAAATTTCATTTCCACAGAGGAAAGGAACAGTGTCAGCTTAAACTTAAAGCAAGTGGGTTTCTTTTTAAATGCTAATTTTTAAACACGCCCTTGCATGACACCAAATTTAGAAGCTTAGAAGGTTAGCAGAATAGATTCTGATTTCCAGGCTGAAAATAGGAAGGAGGATTTAAACTATATTGTCACACTGCAAATCAGTAAGCTGTTTCAGTCCCACACACACTGCTTCATTTACTCACTCTCATGCCAGCCTGCTTACTTCTCATTACAATTAGTGGCATTTAAACGCTTTGTGATAATTTACACTGTGAATTATCATTCTAGGTAAACAACTTGCTGAAATTTAGGATGTGCCAATGGTAAGGTTTGGAATAAATTAATAGTGGCTGTGATTCTCTGTGTGTTTTACAGGATGATAAAACAATGTATCCGAAGCAATACACACAAATTCTTGTTTCAGAACACAGATGATGAGCAATTTTGATGCACCACTAACTAGAACAAGGTATGCTCCTCTGTTTTCCACTGTATCTGGGACGAGCATTCAGGACATCATGGGAAAAAAATATGTTTGCTAGCATTTTGTTAACATACTGGCGCTGGATCCTAAATAGCTGGATTAACAACTTCCTGGGAAATAACTGAGGAAAGAACCCAGTGTAGCAGTGCTGATTCCTGTAAATACAGCCATAAACCATCCACCAATAGATGGCATGTTCTTTACTTATGCTATGCCTCAATCTCCTCAATCATTTTCAGCAGAGGGTTTAAAAATGCTAAAATACTATATAAAAAGCCAATTTGATGTTCACTGATCAATTTTTTTTAAAAAAGTAATTAAGAAAGGGAAATTGTGGGATTTATTGTATCAGGGAGTATCTCTCTAAGTTATCAGTAGTAGGTGTTGAAGTCTCCAAAAATTGGGGAATTCTGTGCCTCTCTAATTGTAATTGCCATTTCAGGATTTTAAAATCTTTAGTAGTATGGCTGTATTTCCATACACAGACAGTGGAGCTCCAGTAGTGGAGACATTTAGAAGCTCCAAAATAACATACACACTATAGGGCTTAATAACAGAATTAATAATGAAAAGTTCACCACATAAAATATGAACCAAGATAACACATTTTCCTCAAGTGATTTGAGAAGTATAGAAGGAGAATTTTAAATAATTTGATACACATATTTTACTTATCATTATCAACTTTGCCCCATTTTTTTAAGTCTACATATCACTGGAGAAACTACAGAAAATGATGAAGCTGCTTAAGAAGTATAAAGAGAGAAGTAAAAACCTGGTCACTGCTTCAGATCAATCTAACTCTGACCTCAGCCATATTACAATCAAAGCCTGTGCACCACTGGATAGCTCATCTTTCCATCTTTTCCCAAATATTATCCACACTTTACCTGCTTTGATTGCAATTGAACAATTAAGTCATAAAATTGCTTCTGGAAGGAATACAAGGAAAGCAAGGGTTACCTGGCCTTAATACCACATAAATACATGAACTATTCCAATAACTGACTTGGTGCTCTTCCTCTTGGCCACAAAACTATGATGATCCCAATCGAGATGGCACAAGCAGCACAGCTCACACAAGTCACACAGCACACTGCTGAGCAGTGGGTCAAACCTGCTGCACCCTAGCACTTTAACCTAAAATTCATCCCACTGCCATAGGATGGCCTCTGCTTGTGGTGTTCCAAGAACATGCAACCAAATAATTAACTTCATTTTAGATATTAACATCAAAGGACTCTGGGCATTTCAGTCACCTGAATCACCAACAGGTCTCTCTCTACCTCAGAAAGTAATGGACAAAGATGTCTCTGAAGTTTTTACTTAAGATCAAGGAAATTGAAATCTGCTCGTAAAAAGAGATTCCAGGCATTTTCCTCGATTGGAAAGGTTAAGAATGCTAAAATTCTCCTTGCCAAGTTTTGAATGCAAGCTATCAAACACTGAGCTCACTGTACAAGGGAGGACCACCCCATACTTTATTCATAGAATCTTCCTCTTCCATGACCTATAATGTGCTACAGATTTGTGATGTGGAGCAGAGAAAGAATCGGGAAGTGACAGGTAGCACAGCAAAGAGTGAAACTTCAAGGTGTACTGCAGGGCTGAACTCCTGTGTGCCTGCAGAGCCATAAGGGATTTCCTATCACTACAGTACTAACACATTCCCAGGTTCTCACAGAGATAAGAAACTTGACCAGGGTCTACCATGGGTACAGGGCAATAATGAAAGGTTTCCGTGAAAGGATGTTCATAAATATGTCATTGATGAAATATTAAAAGCACTGTTTACTTTTTCCTGCAAGTTGGAGAAAGGAGAGAATAGAGAAGCCCAAGCAGACTTTTCTGTAGAGATGTTTTTCCAATTCTTGGCTGTTTATTTATGTATGTCACATCTCAGTTTGGCCAGTTAATTTCCTTGCTAATTGACAGGCATATTTTGCAGAAGTTTCACTGATGCTCAGATATGGTTTTAATTTTGCTTCTGTTTGCTAGCCTGTATCTTTTAAAATTTGTGAGATGTTTGCAGCCAGCCAAAGCTGAGCTGCCACATTCTAAAACATTTAAATAAACAAGATTGGTACTAGTTCATTTGCAGAAACACAGAAAGGTAAAAAACAGCAGCACAGGTGACTTTGCCCTGAGCAGATGCTGAATAACTGCAAACTGGAGCAGTCCTAGGAACAGATCGCAGCTTAAAAACCCTCATTCAGTTTCAGTCTTGCTGTCTGGATTCACACCAGGGTGGGAATTGAAGCTGATGCCTAGTCAAAAATCTAACAGAATTATATGCACCAACTTTCTGTGTAGCTTCTGTCCAAGAAACTTAGATTTTATTTAAACTCCCTTAAAATAAGCCACTGGGGAATCTGAGGCTTGCCATCAGGTGACACCTAAGCCCAGTTCTATTCCAATGAAAAGAAAGAATTTCTTTGTTCTGTAAAGCATTTACTTATTACTATTGCTGCTATATTTAGGGGCAATAAAGCTTGAAGAAATTCTTGCCTAGTTCAATAATAAATATACTGGGTACTTTATTTATTAAATTTTAAAGCAGTTTTTGTGATCGATCATGTTCTGATGAATGTTCTTTCGTGATAAAGTTCTGCAACCATAACGCTGTTTTATGTTCATTTGCAATATGGTAATCTCAAGATATTAAAACTGAATCCTTGCTCATTTAATGGATTTGTATATAGGGATCCATACATGCACACACACAAACCATCTTTCATGTGCTCTATTTTTAGCCTACCAGAGAAAAAACAATGTAATTGCTTCATTAAAAAACCAGCAGAGGAGATGCACACGTGCCTATATGCACTTGTTGAGGACAAACACAGATTATTCACTATTTCTGTTATCAAAGGAGCTTCACATTGCAAATCCTCCATTTACAAATCACAGGACCTCAGCTTTCCTTAATCTTGTCATGTTGTCACATTTGAGCAGCCATGCGAACTGACCCAGAACCGCGAGCACCGCGCAGGCAAGCTGTCATACAGATAATGACAGCCACGCCAGCCAGGGCTGCCCTGCTCCCACTGGGTGACAAAAAGGAATTAATCAAACCTCACGAAAGGACAACACAGGATAATCAAAGTGTTTACTGATTTTTATCAACTGGTCCAAGAGCTGAACATCTTCAGCACGCAACTACCCAGAGCAGTAAAAGCTGTAACAAATGGAATTCCATATAAGCAACTATTTATAGCAGCAGTAAATGCAAGTTTAAACTGCCAACATAAAGGACACTTGAATTTATAGAAGAAGTTTAATTTTGTGCATTAGTGCAACATTTCCTAGTCTTTCCAGAGCGAAAGCTTCAGTATCTGCTATTTTTCACAGGGAACGGCAGTACAGCCTTAAATAAATACTAGCACAAAGACCATACAGATGCTCCTTCATCTTCATTTTTTATTTGATTAGCAGAAGAGCACAGCATCATAATAAAAGCATCTCATAGAAAATGGTTATTTTCCAAACTGCTTCATGAAATGAAGTCAAACCCATTGGCAGCAGTAGTAAAAGGGAAGAACCTCTCTTAACTGAGCATATGTCTTCACAGAGCAATTCTAACAGGCTGAAGGAAACACCTCTGAAGCTGCATTCTTCCAAAGAGTTTGGATTGGACTCTCAAATTCCTTTGTAAGAGTCTGATCTGAGTAGTATCTCCTACCAGACACATGAGCAGGTCAATGACATGTATACAAGATTGTCTGGCAAAATTTTGACTGGCTGCACTTATTTACAGACCTACCCTGGCACAGGTAAGTTTGCCACAACAGGCACTGCAGCCATTCTAGAGCCCTCCATAAAATATTAATTTGTTTTACATAAGTATCTCCATATTTGCTATTGTTCAATGAATTAAATTTGTGGCAATGTTAATGCTGACAGGTTAATGATAGTATACAGGGAAATTGCAATGACTGCAGCAATTGTATTTGTTACAAATGACCAATATTCTCTTCAAATATTTCAATAGCACAACCCCCACGGTTTGCTTATTGAAGCTGCTTGCTTTTATTCAACATCTTTCCTGGAGTTATGAAGTTAAACCTTTCAAAATGTTTAATCTATTTTGGAGACTGTATCTTTCTCCAAATGGAGGTCAATAACTTAATTTAAGACTGTCAACTTCTAAAGCTTTATAAAGCATTTATTTCACTCGCATGCAGACATACACATGCACACACACAGAATCCTTCCTCCTGGGACTGATTCTGTCCAAAAATGTAAATAAATACAGTCACAATTGGACAGATGTTATATCCACTTCCACCATACTTCATTCCAAATTTAGCTTTATGTATACCCTTGCCTTTCTCTCTGTTATTTCAAAATCATAAACTGCAAATACACTTGGGAGAAAAATAATAGCAAGCATGCATCAGCAGTGCATTTCTTTTGCTTCTACATTAAGGCTGAATAACAGTTAAAAACTGGAAGAAGAGAAAGAGAGATAATGTAAAATAATAATCCTGTCCCATTTTTACACAAAAAATATAAAATGTCATTTGCAGGTACATCTGAGAATGCATTTGCAAAAGGCACTAAAAATGTTTTGTCTTTATGAACTATGAATTTTGATGTTACAAAACATAAAAGAGAAAAAAGTAGATTGAGCACTGATTTGAAAAATTCACTAAGAATGCTAAGGCTGCAAAATGAACAATGTTCTGCAGTCAACACGTAAATAAACCGTAGGTTTATTCTGGGTCTCATTCTGATTTATCCAGAGACTGACAGGACAGATGCCCATTGCCTCCATCAGACAAGAACCTCAGGATTAATTGTCCCCTACTGTCAGGAGTTTGCTAGAGGAAGGTCCTCAGAGATCCTTGTTAAAATTCCATCATCAAACCAACAGGCGCTTTCTGATAGTTTCCCTGTCTCTGTTCTAGTTCAGATCTGTTTGCAAACCCTTTAATCACGTCTGCCAGAGAAGATCTATCCCAGAAGTGCACAACTTCTCTTCTGAACAGTAATTATTTTTAGCCTTAGAATGCACTGGATGCAATCAAGAGTGAAATGCTTTTAAATTTCCCATGGAAGGATCCCTCTGTCAGATATCTGAGGAGGTTTCCCTTCTGTAATGTGCATTCAAGAACAGTCAGAGATACACAGATAGAAATGTGCTTATGGACACAAATCGCTCATTAACACATTCATCTACTCAAGACTGCTTTATTCCCAAATAAAAAAAGATAACATGTGGCTGAGGGCTAAGTATCCTCTGGCAGGAATGATGAAGGATTGAGAAGAAAAGAGTGAATATTACCAGCAGAACCACCCAAGACCTCCCATTTCCAATTGATGATCAAGTTCCAAGCAAAGTTTACCTGTTATATGTTACTATTTGTAATCCACAAACACACACATCCTTTACAGGGAGGCAGTACAAACATACATATACTCACATTTCAAACATTGAGCATGCTTATAAATATCTTCACTTGATATCAACTTTACAAACACAGTAGAACTACTGTCATTGAGCTTAGGAGCACTAAAAAAGCACTATAAAATCATACTGCAGGTGTTTTGCATGCATCTGAAAATCCACAGGAAGGTTAGTTTTGGTTCTCAAAGTATCTCTCTGTTTGTTCCTTGTATTAAAACATAAAACATCAGATAATAAAATAGTTGGAAATCAACTTACAAATCCAAAAGACCAACTTCAACTTTAGCAATTTGACTCAGGAATACTGGCCAGAGAATTACTTTTTTATGAAGCCAAAAGTAATTTAAATTCTATTACTGAAACTTAGGTATATAAGAAACAGCAGGCTCAGGTTTTCATCAGCTTTTTCCTTCATATTTAGTGCACAAAAAGGCACCTACAGTCACCTGTGATGGATGTGTTTATCATATACTCAAAACCATGCCTAGCAAAAATACCTTATTGTTGAATCAATTCAACATAGGTAATCAACTGGTAAACTGAAAAGTTTTAATAAATACATACAGAGATCCATTTCCTTTTGTGTAAAGTTCACTGAATGCACTGATAAATGAAATTTATATTTTAAATGAATAATATATTTTGATTGGAATTCTAAAGAAGTGATATATGGAATATCTGTAATAAAGTATTGGGCACTTAAATTGTGCCTGAATTGAGAGAGAAAAATTTCTTTACTTGAACAAGAATTATGGCTTAGAATGATTCACTTTGCAAAACTGGACACACAGACCCCACGTCTAACTCAAGAATTCCAAGTTTAAAAATTGCTAAAATAAATATATTTATTCTTAGTGAAGCAGCCTCCCTACTACAGCTCACTCCAATGAAGAGCTGAGCAGGAAGCTCAAATGAAATAACCAAAGCCAAAATCCAAGTTGAGCGATATGAAGAATGTGACAAATGTTGGCTTTTCAGAATGTATTTACTTCATAATTTATAGGACTCAGAAAAATCTATGTTAAATCATGTTTTACTGCAGAACTTTTCAGATTACCACCAACGATGCTACAAGCTGCATAGAGACAATTTTAGCATATTTTGGTTTAGCTATGATCATCTCTTCCTTAAATAAATGTTCTCTATTTTTTTCTATGTAGGTCATCATGGCATAAACAGAAATCTCATCACCTTTCATTTATTTCTGCTATTATAACACTCTATCAGCAAACACTTCTTAATACCAACATTTGATTTCACACTATATACCCTCTCATCTTTCAATATGAGAAGCTTCTATGAACTTTGATTTTGCACAACATTATTGGCAGAATAAGTCCCAGCACTGTTACTATTTATTTTTGCCTTTTGATCTCTTATGTAGTAACATAACACCATCCTTACCTGCATTAAGACTAAGCTTGTTCAAACTCTATTGCTTAAAAGACAGAAAACCTCTAGACATATTCAATATCTTTATAAAATATAAATAAACCTTTTAAAAACATTGTTCATTCTTCTGTACCCATGGCTTACAACATGACAGTATATGGAGACTTTTTACTTACTAGAGAGCGATCCTCTGAAGGCACAGACCCTCTCTCCCACTATCTCATCCATAGGATAGACTTTGTGAGTGCTTTAGGGTCTGCAATATCCTCGTGGGCACCATTTGCCCCCAACGAGTTGAAAAGAAAATTGTTACATCTATAGCACTTACAATGTCCTACACACATCTAAGCCTTGGCTCTTCTCATCAGTTCTGCTCGGTTTGACTTTTGAAAGTCACAGTCCTGAAGCTTTCATCAGAAGGTTTAACATATCCTTACACACTAGGCCATACCATACTTAAACTGGAAACAAAACACCAAAGTCAGCAAAATAACCTGATGGCTTTTATATGGCAGAACCTAGAGGCTGAAGCTATAAATTCATTAAACTATTCCAAAGACTTATACGACGGACTTTCCTATGCTTTGTCTTACGATTAAATGCAGCATGTGAAAAAGGATATTGAGACCTGGATGGATGCATCAAGAAGTATCAATGATTGTTACCTGCAGAGGTGTTACAAGAAATTTCATCTGCTGCAACGAAGACGAATTGATTTCTGCAAGAGAAGATAAAATTCACAATACTGCTTGCTGACTGGGAAATGTGCTAGCTGCCAATTGACTTGATGTTTACAGATGGGGTAGGGGAAGGGTGCTTAATTTTAATGAATGTAGCAAGAAAAAGTGTTGAGTACTATAGAGTTTATAAGGATCATGAGGTAGACATGCTGGGATCTTTTAAATGAAATAATGGTGACATTTGGATATGGACTATGTACAAACTCTTGCATTGGAAGCTTCATGTTTAGTGTTACAGATATGTCAATATATTTATGAAGTCTAATAAAAATAAAACAATATATTGATATAGCTATTAAAGGGCACTACTGCAAAATATGTAAAAAGCGCTTTTGAAAAAAAATTAAATTGCCATTTACTTTGTGCATCTGAAAGGAGGATATTAAAATTAAAATATTTTACTTTTTCTATGTCTAATATGACTGCAATCAGAAAATTAATTTTCTGCTATTTATTAAAAAAATGACACAGTATATTCTCATATACTGTCATCCAAATAAATAGAAAAGTCTTTTGCAGAATCTTAGGAGAATAAGCTAGAGGTATGAGTAATCTAATATAAACCTTCTCTTGCAAAATTCTTTTTTAAGCCAGGTGACACAAAAAGAGAAACCCTAAATGCACTAATATTTCAAAATGCAGAAAACTTCATTACGGCACAAATCCTGATTTGTCCTTTGTGAAATCTAGGCAATCAGGACTCGGGTTAGTGGAAACCACGTTTAAGGATTAGCATCAAATGATTCCTTTATGTGCATATCCACAGCTTCCCCGGGGTGCTCTGGCGTTGTGCAGGGTTAACGAGCCCGGGTGCAGAGCTAAGGCTTGGCTGTGGTTTCCTCCCAGCTGCACACAGCCCCTGCCCTGCCAGGCTCAGCAAAGCCTGACTCTGAGCTTTGCACAGCCTTCGTGCTCCTCACAGCCAGCAGCCAAGGGATGCAGCCCAGGACTGCCTGGAAAAACAGCTCTGCCAGCACTGAGGATCCTCCTGAAAACCATGCAGGAGCAAACGTCCCTCAGGGGCGATAAAACCTCCAGTTAAGCCTTAAGGGAACAAAATCTCTTTCTATTACTTCACCTCCAGTGTATCAAGAGATTTGAAATTCTCATTTAGAAATCCGTGAACCTTGTTACTTAGAGGTTCACAATCTGGGGGCGGGGGAATAAATCCAAAACAAAACAAGGAATGTGCAGTCTGGACTGCAGGGACAGGATTGCATAGGTTCAAAAGTAGATCATTGCCTCTGCCCCAGCAGAAATGCTGACACTGTCAGCATGAACCTAGTGATCAAATTGAACATTCTTGCATTTTCAACTTTTCATTAAGTTCAATTGGTAGTTTTGCTCTTTATTTTGTCATCTGCAACAGTTTCATGAGCTAATGAGATTTACCTAACAGGCAATGCTAAAGATATGAACTTAAAAAAACTAAAGGAGGATAAATTTTACATTAAAATACACAGCTACCCTGTATTTCATAGGTAGTATAATTTGTCACTGTATTTACTGCTACCACCTCTGTGACAATAATAGGCAGGAAAAGTTAGATGCTTGCTTAAAAGTGACTGAGCCAGTAGCAATGCAGAATTACCAGCTACTGCTTTACAGAAAATCACCCTGACTCATTTCTATGAAGTTGTTAAATTGTCCTCTCATCTAAATGAAAAGATCACTTTTCCTTAAAAGCTGCCTCTAAGGCGGTTACTGAGAAGCTCCTTTTGTTCATCTCTGCTCAGAACAGTGGAACATTCAGCCTCAGATTCTCTATCTTCAGATGTTAAAATACAGAATTACCTGCAAGGGCAATATGCTGTGTTAGTACCTCCAGAGAGACCCCAGTACACTAACTTCAATTTGTTCTTTGGAATGACAAGTATTATTGAAACTGTTCTGAAATCTTACTCTTTTTTTAACCAAGTCTTTACTAATTACTGGGAAAAAACTAATTTAAAAAGAACATGAACCCAAACTGATACCTATTTAAAAAAAAAAACAAACAACTACTATAAACATCTCTTGTTATACTGCTTCATAGGAAGACACTATTTTGCTTTTGTAAAAGTAATTTCACAACTCCACACATAACTTAAAAGTAGGAAGTTACATATTGGTCAGCATAGCAACTGTGAGAATGAAAAGGCTACAGGCTGGAGTCCAATAAGCCAGTTCAATATTTTATAACTAATTAGGAGTTATTTGCAGCAATTACTGGAAATTCTTAAGCACTTTGATGGCTTTAATGCTCTTATAGTGGCAGGATTTATTTAGCTAAATTCCATACTGTTGCTTACATAGACCTAGAGGGGAAACTGCTCATCAGAGGCATCGCAGCTCTCACAGCTGATGGCTAAAGAAGGTTTTCATGTGGACAGCCCCAGAGCCTGCAAAAGGAGTCCCTTGGAGTGAAGCTGGCTCTGGGGTGCACCAATCCCTCCTGCCCTGAAGCAGGTGGAGAGCAGAGGTGGCAGGGACAGCTCACCTTGCCCAGTCCTCTGCAAGTGTGGAGTGTTCCCTTTAAAGGGAAATTCTCTGCACTAACTCTACTGAGCATACAAGGCTTGAAAATCTCACAAGGAAGGTGTGATGAAAATTCATGATGCGTTTTAGGTTGGTTTAGTGTTCCTCATCACTGCTACACTTTTAATGATTCAAAAAGGTACAGGAATTGTAAGCGGACCCAACTTTATTATACAATAAGCCCTGCTCAATTAAGATACAGAATCACTTCCATAATTTAATTTGTGTATTAACAGTGAAAGTATAGAACCAAATTTTCACTGTTCACTGGTTAATAATTCAGATGTAAAAGAACAGAGATTTAAACAAAATAAACTTTTTTTTTAATAAAATTTTAAAAGCTGTTACCGGCTGTGAGATGGAAAAAAAAAAAGAACAAACCAAAACAAAAACCTGAAAAGATAACGTGACAAATACATTGATCTGAATGTACAGCTGGATATATTCAACCTGCCAGATCTTCACACCCTGGGCTAAGTGCAGTCCTTTTAAGTGCAGGAGTGGCACCCTTTGGCAGTCTGAGCTCTCTGATGTCTCCCAGACAGTGTGGGTCAGGAAAATGTGCTGCTGGGTCTCCAAATGGCTGGATTCCATCTGAGCAGATACTTCCCAAGGGCAAACACTCTGCATACTACTGCTTCTCTCAAGCCTACAAATCCATTTTTATCTCTTCTAGCAAATTGAAAACTAACTCGTTTTTTACCAGTATGGTAATAAAGATGGCTTGAAATTAAAAAAAAAATAAATGTTTAAACATTTGATATATATCCTGAATTCAAACAAGAACAGAAGGGGAGGACAACAGAAGTACTATTAAATGATTTAGATGTGCTTTCTTCCTTTGGGGTAATTATTGAGCCTGCATCACACTATCTTCAAAGGTTTGAATGTGTTGTAATTTCCTCTGCTCCATTCCCTTTAGTCCCTTTGGCAGTAACAAATGTGTGCCTCTAAGGCCCCACATCTGACAGAAACCTCTCTCTTTTGGCACCTGCTCTTTCTATCCAGCAGACCTTTTGCATATCCAAGACATTACATGCTTGCTTTCTCTCTTCTTGAAACCATTTGGTGAAAACATGCCATACTATAGAATAGAGATTTTATATATGCTGAGGGGTTTATGTTCTTTAATCACTGGAGCCTGAGCCTTGTCCTTGCTATGGATGTCTAATATACAAAGTGCTTCTGTGAAGAAATAGCTGACCTGTAAGTGATCTGCCCACTTTACTACTGGAAAATTCAGAACCCAGAAGATAAGAAGAGATTCAGAAAATGGGTTTCAGATGCTCTTTTTTTTAATGACTTGGGGGATGTAACTACGATGAAACAATTCCAACCTAAGTTCAGAATAAACTGCTACCCTGAGTGCTCCCTCTAAAAGTTTCCATGAAGCCATCCCACCCTGGGAAAGGACGAGCTCCTCTGTGTCTGCACTAGTCCCCACTCCCCAAAAAGCACCAGCATCTCACCACCTTTCTCTCCTGCTGCTCCTCAGGTGTACAGAGCTCCCAGGCGTCTGGGGATTTATAAACTTAGGTCATTATGGGTGGAAAAGCCATCAGGGCACGTGGGGCCAGTGAGAGTTCTGTGCGTCCTCTCCTCTCCCTAAAATGCTGTGTGGCACCCAGACTTCTCACCAGTTTCATACAGCACATGACTGACAACAAAATTTTGGCACACATCTAATTTCACCCACGACTCCCAGAAGTTTCCAATCCCTCCTCCCCAGCAGAAAAGCTTCCTTAAAACAGAAGCCATACTAGAGGAAAAAGGGGATTTTAAGAAATTAGTTGCACTGGCTCTAGGAAATTTGAAATGTAAAATAAATAAAAGTCCACTAACGTACAGTGATTATGCTTTGTCGATCTGAATTCCTGGGCTTTGCTGACAAACTTCACAAAACTAGGCAGAAATAATTTTGATTAACACAGGGGTTCAGACCCCTACCCAAAAATACAGCAACTGCTGAAAACGGTGCAGAGCCTCAGAAGATCAAAAATTAGGATGAAGGAAAACACAATATTGAACAGAAGTTACAGTGGGAAGATTTAAACTACATTTAATCAGTTGACTTTTTCTGGTAGGACTGCCATGGGACTGACAAACAAAGCCAGTATTTAGAACTCAGGGATCAGAATCTCAGCTGGTAAATTTGATGCAGCTTAACCAAAAGCACTGCATTTCCTTCCTGGAGCTGCTCCAAACTCTATTCCCCAAGGATCCAGTGCTAACTATCGCATGCAGCAAGGATTTTTCCCAGCAGAGTTATATGTGGTACCTCTGTATATTTCTCCATTATATTATTAAAGCTATTACATACTTCCTTCATGCTCTAAATGTTAAGACTTTGCTGCTCTTTTGAGGACTCTGATGTTGAGGGCTTTTTCACTATGAATTTTAATATAGCTGACTGCTGGCTCCTTGAATGGTTTCTGCAATACTCAAGGATGGACAAAGTTTCCCTTTATAATCATTTTATTAAGTCCTTCCTAACTGTCTCCTGCTGGTGTCCTAAATTTAAATATCAAGGCTATCAAAGAATTTAAACTTTTTAATATTAGCATAATAACTATAATTAGAAGGTTGATTTTGCTATTATCATGCTTTATATTCCCATTAATGTAAGATCAAAGTACATTACCATACCCATAGCATTTGAATCACAACACAAAGACAACGAAACAACTTCACATCCATACCTATATATTAAATGAAATAAGAATAAAACTATAAATAATTCATGCGGTATCAAGCTTCAACAACACTGACAGTAACTTCTTTGACCTGATGTGCATTAGGAAGCTAATTAGACTAATTTCTTCAATGTCAGGTTCTTTTTCTCTGCAGAATTTCTTGTTCAACCTAACCAACAATGATGCCAAGACAGAGAGGAAGATGTAGGTATTTGGCTTTCACTGAGGTCCTCTGTTTTTCTCATCACAAGACAGTGCTCTCCTAAATCCATCATTCCACACCATTTCTTTCCTGAAATTTTGAGACAAGCCCTGGAAGCAGATAGAGGAAAACCCTGACTCAAAAGAAAAAAATGTGGCTATTTCTGTAACTACTGCTGCAGACAAAACACCAGAGCCCATCTGCATTGCCCAGCCCGTCCATCTGCCCGGGCTCAGCTGCCACTGCAGAAGGTGCTGTGTCCCTCTCAGCTCCCTCCTATGCCCCAGGGTGGCTGAAATGGCACCACAGCCCTGATTCCAGGCAGCTCAAGCCAGCCCTTCACTCCCCTGCCACGTTCATCACCTCTGCATTGCTCCCATCTGTGTCCTCTTTGTGCTCAGTACAGGACATTTCAGTGTGCTTTAGCCAATGGCAGGATGTCTCCACCAAAATTCAGTGTGCCAAAGTCAGCAGGAGAGAGAGAAAAGAAACAAAATCTCTCATTAAGTTTTACCCTGCTATCAATCACACAATTTCTTGACCAGAAATAATTTGTTTGAATACCAAAAAGTAATTTTACAATTGTGAAAAACATGCCTTCAAGAAAAGAAAAAAAAAAAGAACAACCCCCAGCTCGTCTGGACACCAATGTGTGCATCTCCAAACCCAGTGATATGCCTGCATGATTTCATTTATTCAGAGAGAAAAAAAACAACCAACAGATCAACCCAAAAACCTAAAGGGATTAAAAAAAACCTAAAGGGAAAAATGGTCAACAGAAGGTGCTTTCTCATAATTTGTATTCTTAGCTCAGGCTTTCCCCAGCAGATGGGCAGGCATCTTTTTTAGCCTTGATATTGAACTAGCTAAACAACCCACTCAAATCCTAGAAGAGAGAGACTCCTTTCAGCACAGTCCAATGCTGATGCTGTAAAGCAGATTGGAGAAATGTCCACTCTGTACACAAGGTGGATACAATAATTCTGCCATGGCAGTTCCTTGGACACAAACTCCCCTTCTGTCTCCTTCCATTCCCTCTCAAAGTCAGTATAAAATTTTTAGCAAATAGATGCAACCTTCCAACTTAGCACTCTTGTTGAAAAAAAATTTAAAAAAAGCTTATTTTAAACATATTGCCAGAATGTGGACAATATCTTACATCACAACCAGTAGGAAAATCTGTAGGTCCTTCTTTCACCTTTTGTATTTTTGATCTACAAATTTTATTTCCTGATTTTTATTTTTTTATTTAAATCAGAGCTATACAAATAGACTTGGCTCTAACTCATATTACCTGCTGCATCAGTGGAATTTTTTGATGTACGATTATTCAATATATTACACCTAGCATGAAACTATTTGTTATTAATAATGTAATATACAGAATCTAAGGATGAATATTTATGTGCAAGAGGGACATGTGATTTTTAAGTAGACCTGGACATTTTAAAGTTAAACCTAATAGGTGAAATTCTAAATACTACACAAATCCATAGCAGAATGCCACATCTGCTCTAAAATTATTGCCCTTTTAGTGTGATTAACACAGTCTGTGCACTTCAATTAAATACTTGAGGAAGTAGTGCAGTAATTTTATTTCAGAAGTGCTCCACATCAGCAACATAAACCAATGTCATTATGATCCAGAACTACTAAATTAAGGCTATATTTGAAGTCTTAATATTTATATCTGAAAATTTTGTTTGTTACTATATTTTGGACATATTGTTTGTTCTCTTTAGGACAAAGAACATTTTGAAGTCAGCCTTGTGTAAAGGATTGGTATTTTATTCAATAAAATACTTAAAAATATCAATTTATTTAATTGGGGGGTTTGTTCTTTATGTATATCATGGCATCCTTAAAATAATGCCTCAAAAACATACTTTTTATTTGTTTCTGATTTCATAGCAATTATTACAGCTTACCAGTAACCACCATTTTCTCCACTATAAAGTTTCCTAACATGCAGAGATATAATTATAAACTTCAGCAATTATGAATAACAAGAATTCTTTCCCTTTACATTTTATTAACTTTGGAATGACATTACAAATTAGTTAACAGCATAATTTTTTTCATATTTTAACTAAAATACCATATGTATGGAAACCTTGCCATGATTATTTAAGAATTTTTTTCAGAAAAAACAAAACAAGCTTTAGAAACTGGTACATGTTTGGTTTAAACAAAGTCTTTACTTTTTCTATTTTTTTTAATTTATTGCATGCATATTAAACAGCCTGTAGCAATTTTCACAAAAAATGTCTTTAGGATACATGGATAAACATTCTATTCCCACTCCTGCAGTATTCTTACAATCTGGTGTTTGCCTCAGGTAGATTCCTAGAGTATCAGAAGCTTGACAAGCCCAAAGGAATATGAAAAAAAAAAATCTACTTAAATACCTAATCAAATGCTTTAATATCCTCAGAGGTGCGAAACACTACAGTAAAAACATGCAAGGATGTAAATTGCCTCTTTCTTGATTAATTCCATCAACATTGTTATTTAAAGTTTGTTCTTCTAATACTTCGTCACCTTGCCAGAGCACACTGCAAATTACACTAATCCATACAGACTATATCCATGTCATCCCAGTTTTATTAATCACATTCCATTCCTTTATCTTCTGCCTGCCTCCTGCACAATGCTCTTAATTCCTGCTTGGTTTTAAAGCACTCAGGTTGACAACACTTAGAGCACGTCCTAATCTGCCTCTCTGTGGCCCCTCAAGCCAAGGATCTGAGAGCTGGAAAGTGTGTAATTAGCCACTGCCATGTCCAAAGGAACTCTTATGGTCTATCATGTCACAGGCACTGACCCAGTGCCCTGGAACAGTTTTGCTCTGCTGGATCAGGAATCAATGTTTCAGTAACTCCCCAACTTCGTGTTTATCCAGTCTGCTGAACACAACGCTGAAAAATTTTGAGGTCGTGCTTTCTTCCAATAGCCTCTAAGAGCAAAGAAGTTTTTATGTCCTAATAATGAGATAATTCCTACTTTAAAAATGTTAACCAGTCCTTTCCCACCCTCCTTTTAGAGAAATGTATGAAAATTCATCAAATTAATATATTCATAATCACAGTTATTTACTATGAGCTTTTAGATCAGAATAAGGAACTCCCAAGTTAAAAGTTATGCTACATCAGCAGACATAGGCTGGATGAATTAAACAAAACCAAGAGAGGATACTGAAGCTGAGATGTAAATGTCAGGATAGGTTCACTGATTTTATTACTTTTTTTTTGGAACATGATGAGCATTTAACAGCTCTCCCTATATCCAAGAAGAAATTGGCAGCCAAAGTACTGAGCACCCTAAGCTTTGAGCACATCAGGAAGGCAGGTGTGGAAATCTGGGCTTTAGTCTACCTCTACCTTCTCTCCCAATTTTTTCTTCATGATTCCCTGTATGGATGTCAAAACAGATTTCACAGTAATAGCCAAGCCTTTCCTCATCTAGGGTATTCCTAAAATATCCCTTGATACCGCAATGAATGAGAATGGAGATTAAAGGTAAGAGAAGTAGAAGCAGGGTATGAATGAAACCAGCTCTGGCACGACAGAAGTTTAGTGATCGGTGTTTCCCATCATTCTGGGCAGTAGCACTAAGTTTTCACTACCATATCCCCTTAGTTTTGAACTGGTGGAGGAGTTTTAGCAGTTCCCTGGACGTTACATGAATAGTCAAACTACACACAGGTGAATCAAGGCTTCACAGCACCAGTAAACAGGTTAATTCCCCCCAGCAGAGGAACGTACTGAAACATCAAAGCAGCTTCCTAGCACTGCTAGAGGATTATGGTTCTACAAAAAGGAATTGTTTGCAATGTTTTCCTACGTTAATGTAACTCACTGAGTCTCCCCCAAAATGTCATATCTGCAATATTTTAAAACGAACCATGCTTCAATTACTGGGAAGTACTCTATGCAACATATTTTCATTTCAGGAAATTCCTGTCAAAATGTACTCCATTAAAGTCCCTGCTCATGGAATTTCGAAAACTTTGATTTTTTTTTTTTCTATAACATTTTCTTTATGCATATTCATCCACTTTTACTTTCTAACTCTTCACTAAAAGGTACAGTTATACTGTGAGTCATATATTCCAGTCATCTCCAAAACTCTGAATGAACTGGATTGAAAATGGATTATGAAATATTAACATGGTGCCAGTGATCCTCTAGTTTGCCAGAGATCACACAGGCATGAAGTTCTAACGGGTAGATGACCAAACCCACTACCTCCCTGTAACAGTCAAGGCAATAATCTGACTTTATTTGCAGTAACAGGGAATAAAGAAGCTTTAGCTACCATCCAGGATTGTCCAGGAGAAAAACCAAACAACTAGACCAGTAAAGCATCACCACATCAAACCTAAACATTTGCAGAAGTGTTAAAAATACTGTCTGTTGCTGTTAGAAAAGCTAAACACAACCTCTGCACCTGGTCAAGGTGCTAACTGAAATTTTTCATTGTCAAAATTTGAGCAGCCTACAAAATGAGCTGCACAATTCCTCCTTATGGATCATCCACCCAACCTTCCCATTTAAAATTCCACTGGCATGGCAAAACACACAAATGGTTGAAGGTTCCAGCTGGAAGTTGAAAAGTTACCACTGTATTCTAATTTTTTTCCTCTCCCAACCTGATTCCTTTAGAAACTAAAACTGTGTAGAAAAGCTTTTTCTCCTAAATCTCAGAAAGTACAATCATGAAATGAATGAGGTACTAGATTTTAGAATATTTATGCTTCTATAAAATTATTTAATGGAAAATTAAATTCTGTCTCAAGATGCTATTATATTTTATATGCAATCAAACCCTTAATTTTTAGTATATCTCTCTAGTAATCTTCAATAAGGAAAAATAATTTGAATAAAAATATAGTGGTTTTCATTGTTTAATCATAAAATAGAAGATTACATAGTCCACAATATAATAAACCCCCCCTCAGCTGTTGAATCTCACATTTTATATTTTGTGTTTTTTTACTCTTCATTCTAAATTTTCATTCTTTAATGAGCATGTTTACTATTAAATCAAATCTGTACCTATTCTATTTTAGGATAACCTGAACACAAAAATCAAGTATTACCCTCAACTACTTGTCCAAAGGGAACTGAAAAATATATGAAACTATTTCTGTAGACATTACTGCTTTGAAAAAACTGAATGCTCCACATAGACGTGTCAAAAATGTAAACTACTAGAATATCAGGATTTTATCTGGAGTAAGATTTCAGATCTGGAAGATATATAATTTCCATATGACAAAACCTTCTCTCTCAAATTTCATAAAACCCTAGTATAACCACAGAACATGTAACACAAATTGATAGTGGGAGGAAAAAAACCAAAACATATTTTTTACTGCGAAGTGTTATGTGCAAACTATTTTGGAATATGCCTTATTATTGAAAAAAAAAAGAAAAAAAAAAAGAGGAAAAAATAAAAAGTCAGCTTCCAGTGATGAGAGATTTAATCCAGACAACAAAGAGGTCAGTGGGAATGTCCCCATAGCTTGGAGTGAGTTTAAATTTGGCACTGTGTTATGGCAGGGGATGGTGCTCAGAGCAGCAGCCCGCTGCCGGGGGGTGTGGGATGGATGGGAACGTGTGTGTATATATGGATACAGCACATCCATGTATAAACACACCTGGGCCTGCACGGGGACAGCAAGCAGCACAGGGGGGTGACTCTGCCTCTCAGACAGGGCTGCCTTCCTCCTGCCAGGGCTCTGCTCACTGCACTCCCAGGCACACTTGCACAAATATTGCTGACAACGTTAATATGCGCGGAAGGAACGCTTTTCTTACTCCGATCGAAGATGCAATAATCAAATCATAAAACACAAAACCAATAGCCAATCAACGTGAATAAGTCTGCCCATAGGCTTAATTCAAGCAAGCCATTCACTGAGCTATGTGATGGATCTGTCAAATCCAGTACAGCATTACAGACATACCAGCAACACCAAGTGAACATGCAATGACAAAATGACAATACGCCCCACTGCCATGCTCCGACTCCTTCTACCTCAGGAATACAAAGCTGCATGTCCTTGCTAGTGTCTCTTTCTTCAGACTTGGACAGAAATCTAACAACTATTTTTTATTTATTTATTTTTTAATATTGCGTGAAAGATGAATAAGAGCTGTACAGACGTTTTATTGACATCTGATTTAGTGTTTTTGTGCATCCTTACAATTACTTTTTTCAAATATGCTCAGTTTAGAGAGTTTGCCAGGAAAGTTCCAGACTGATGAAGAATATATGTAGACCAATAGGTCCCCTTTTAAGACTTATACTAATTGGAAAACTTATCAGAAATATTTTAAATCTTGGCAAGTTAAACATATTTTTTTTTTGATCCACTTTTGCAAAGACCTTCAAATCTGTACATGCAATTTAATGTATGCTAGATCCCACAATATAAAAATTGAATTCTGAATTTGTATCCAGTGATTGTGTTGCTTCATAAATAAAACAAAATGTACTTGCTTGTTTTTGGTTTATGATCCTAAGAAACGACTGGAGAGATCTGCCAGGCCTACCCCTGTTAGGAAATTTGGTTTAGGAGCACCTGATCTGTCTTGACAAATACTTTGGGTTTGCATTGATTGATTTAATGGTATTTCCTTGCCACCTGATTCTCCCCTGTAAATCTGTTCCTCACCTATTTCCAGCAATATTTCCAGCTGTGACAAACAAGGATACCATTTCATTTCTTCAAATAGAGCCCTCTGACAGTGATCATTATCAACTGACTTGGTCTATTGATTCTGGAGTCCCAAATCTTTCTGTCAACCTTCATTTTTAATTTACAAAAAAACGTCTCCAATCTAAAGATTTCCTCTTTCCATCTCCTGACTTAAGAAGCCTTTCAAATATGGAACATCGCCATTCATAATGGATATGAGTGGTGACCAAAAAAATAAAGATTTCTTATTTTTTTAAATTAGTGTGAAGTAGTATTTCCATGATGTGTCACTGCTTTAAGTGGGTGGTACTCAATTTCTTTGATCATCATTTTTTTATACAGACAGTAAATGTAGTTCATGTGTAATTAAATTAAATAGGGGCTCATATGAACACTAAGTAAGTGTATAAGGAGATACGGAATTTTCAGTGTCATGAGAGGAGAGCAGATGATAATTACATTGAGAAGAGCAGATACAAGCAGTTGTACTGAACTATATTTCAGCACTTTCCTATAAATAATTTCACAAAGGTGGCTAAATTAAATTAATTTTAAAATGAACAAAAAGTTAAATTAAACTGTTGTTGTGAGTAATCAGAGGTATCCATGTTTGCACATAGTTTCCCACATGCAAAGAAATGTTTGAGCAGATTGTTATTTGTTTTGTTCTCGATGCTAGTTTTGGGATTTTCTTGTAAAGAAATTCAGTTATGAGATTTGCAATTAAGACAAGAAGCCATACTCATTTGGGGGAAGCAGATCGAAGATGAGGGTTAAACACATTTAAAAAGAGAAGCTAAATTAAAAAAAAAAATCCAAAAGATATAAAATTCATTTAAGATATTTAAAATTATGCAAGCAAAGACAGGTTATTGCAGTTCTAATTATACACAAAGTGTATCTGAAAATTAGACAATTTTTAAAAAAAAATAATTAAGGATTGTAACAACTGCATTACTACTGATGCCATCTCCAGCTTTCTTTACAGTATTTAAGAGCACTATCTTCCTAAACAAATCCTTTACCTTTTTGGCAGCATAACTCTTTCTGATGTTGACTCTCTGCCCATAGCAGAACATGTGACCAACTGATATTTTATCTCAGAGCCTTTGATCTGGTTTATGAGAAGGTACATCAATTCATAATTAAAGCATTTAAAAGTCAGCTTGGTATTGTTCAGTTTCTCTGTGTAATGCATAGGTTTAAGTAATAGAAATAAACAGCCTATAAAGTGATCCAGGGACACCTGAGCGATAGCTGGCAAAACCTGGCTGGCCACAGGAGGTTATTTATAATTTTGTCCTTTTGGTTTAGTAGGCTTTTAGAAGCAGGAGTTGTTTTGCATTACAGAAAAGCTCACATTAAAACTCTAGAGCTGTGACATGCTAACAAACCTTTGTGGAAATGAAATGAAACTACTGAGTAGCAGTTCACCTGAGCAGGTTCCCCTAAGTAGAAATAGTACATTGCCAACAAAGGGCACACAGCACACATCTAGTTGATAGTACTGACCCAAAATCAATAAAAAGTAGCTTGCTTACCTGTCTGACACAGCATGCCTCAGCCATACATGCAAATTACTTTATTCACATAACTTTAAAAAATATGTCTTCATTACCCAGAATAAGCACTTGAAAGGCAAATATGCATGCATAGCATTGTAACATTCATACCATGGGACTTGGTTCTAAAAATACAGAATCCATGAACAGCGCTTCAGTCTAAGAAATTGTGCACTAGAATTTCTTAATCTCATGATTTCTTTAAGAAACAGAAGCATTTGTGATACTGTCTAATTTAACATTTAAAGGAAATTTTCAGTAGGTATTTAAAGCTTAAGAAATTATTTCCATGATTCCATGGGAAAATTTTCTTTTAGCAGGTATTGAGAAACATGACCTTACTTCTCACTGCCATCATGAAGTAAATTAAATGTGTGTCTCTGCCACCATAGACACCCTCCCTTTACAAGGGAACACTCCTCAAGGACTTGAAAAACATTAAAGAGAATAGATTCTAAGGGTATAGTTTATAAAGAAAACATAGGATAATCCTCCTTCTCATTACAAAATCATGTTCACACACTGTCAAGACTTAATTTTATGCAATTTGATAAAATCCTGTTCCTACTGAAGTCAACAGCAATTTAGACATTGACTTCTATGGGATTCCAACATCCGTCTTTCAAGAAGAGACATTAACATATACTACATTGCTCTAAGTGGATAGAAGTTAAGTCTTTGAATGTGCAGATTTTAATGATCTTCCATTCCTTATATTGTTTCCACCAAATGTGGTTTACATTGTGAGGATAAAAATACAGAGCAAAAGCAAAATCTTTTCTTTTTTTCTTTTTTTTTAATGTGTTGAAAAAAAACAAATGCCTGAGAAGAAAGCAAATGGAAAAAAATACTGTTTTGCATTGGATAGTTCAAGCTTAGATACAGTTCAGTCTCAATTTCCACTGAATAAAACAATGTCAGTGAGAATTGAGGGCACTCAATAGGTTCAAGGTTCTAAATCAACTGAAATAATGCTCCTAAGACAAATAATGATCCTTAGTAACAGAGCATCATGAATCTGTACATTTATTTATCTGCATTGTACAAGGGTCACAGATGTTAACTGGATGATCTACAGCTTGGGAATGTGCACTTTTCTTGCCTGATTCTCAATTAAGGCCTAAAGTCTCTCAATTTATGGCTATTCATGGATTATAATAAAACAGCCTGCTTTAGATATCACAATTATCTGCAGAGCAACAAGACAGTTATGAGACTTCAACAAGGCAAATTTATAGAATCATCTTCAACTTCCACTGGTCAAATATTTCTGAGCAGGAAAGGAGTTCTTACCTGTCACTGTAGGCAGCTGCAGTGGCAGTGGCAGGCTGGGCATACCGGTAGGCAGCATAACCACCCTGAAACACAAACTCACGCTCTAACTGCATTGCCATGGCACCTTAAATCACATTTTGCAACATTTGACAACAACTAAAAGAGTACAGTCATGCTGCAGTTCAGTTAAATGCATAGGAAATACTGCAGGGAAATGTTAAGGAAAATATTTTGGTAAATCGTTAAGTAAAATCGAGCAGCACAAACTTTTTAAGATTTGTCCCAGAGGTCAGGAGAAAGCAATGGACTGTATTGATCAGTGTAAGCTTTTTACAAGACAATACTGGATTTTTCTCCAAGTTTTCAAGCAGCAGTTGTTTGAACAAAGTGTATGTCTATTCACAAAGCACTGCTAAACTTAAAAGACAAACTCAGCTAATAATCAATTCCTTTTTTTTGTACAAAATATGATTTATCATACCTGGTTGATTAAACCTATGAATTTGTGCACTCAATTAACACTTAATGTTACATAGGTTTCCAAATTATACATAAAATTATAATGAAGAAGCAAAATTCTCTTCTTCCATGAATTAACTTTCAGTTGTACGTAACAGTAATTCCAGCTGTTCAATTAAGCAAACAGGACAAACAAACACACATTGGAAAGGAATTGAGTGCAGTGATGCATTGATTATCAAACTGTGAAAACAGCAGAGCTTCCTGTTCAATGGACCACGGTGTTATATCAACCATTTCCAAATGATCTCAGCATGCCAATTAACATCCCCAGCCCAGGCCCGCTGATAACACAAACACGATTTACGTCCCAATTAGAATCCTCCTCCCCGCGCTCTCTGGGACAGGGGCTGCTGTGGTGCCTTCCCCACCTACCCCCTCCCTAACAAAGAGCTCAATAAGAGCATCAGCTCACTCAGCTTTGAACAAAATTCACTCTTTTGCTGAAGTGTTGGCTTTAATGGGTTGGTTCTTTTCTTTCTGGTTTTTTTTTTTGGAAGGCTGCATTCACCCCAGATATTGTGCTGAAGCAGGAAGGATAGGCCACGATGTACCAGCCTTTACTGTAACAGTAGAATATTTTTTACTGCAGTAACTTTTGTGGGTTTTCTATTTTGATTTTGCTAATAAAAATTCACTCTTCTGAAAAACAATCTAAACTACTTTTACAAGCTATTTCCCCTTCTACCACTTTGCTTAGCAGAACGGCTTGCACCCCTAACACATGTAAACTTTTGTGGCTTTGAACATTTGAAGCAGGTTGGGTTTGAAAATCAATCTTTCAGCCAACAATGCCACATCACCCTAAGAATAAACACAAGATTTACATACACTGACAGCTCATTAGAAACTGCAGGCTTTGAATTGTCAGCTTATTTGAAGAATATTCTTTCTGATTTTTTTTCCAAGCGCTCACAGGGAGTACAGGACATGTCCCTCCCTGCCCTGGGATCAGGCAGGGACGAGCATCTCCTAAAGCCCCATGTGCCCCCTCCTGTGCTCCTCTGCACTCACAGGGGCAGTGAGACAAAACACCTTCTCATTCTGAATAATTTCATTCTCGTAAAGCAGCCGAAGGCCAGCAGTGTCAGAAATGCAGAGCAGGCACACGCTGCTGCAGATATGTGCAGGCCTCTGCACAGCAGAAAATGGCACCAGGTACAAACCGAGCCACGGCTGAGGAGAGAAATGCAAGCTGCACACTTGGGCTGGCCTCTGTCACAGTCAGAGAGGTGAGAGATGATACAAATTTATCTGTTCTCCCCTCCTGGTTTTTGAGGGCTAAATATTGGAATTGTCTGCCCGGGGAGGTGGTGCAGTCGCCATCCCTGGATGTGTTTAAAAAAGGCCTGGATGTGGCACTCTGTGCCGTGGTTTAGTTGAGGTGTTAGGGCTGGGTTGGACTCCATGATCTTGAAGGTCTCTTCCAACCTGGTGATTCTGTGAAATATCACCCCTTTTGCCTGCCTTTTTTTTCTTTTTTTTTTTATCCCCTCAGTGTTGATATGAGGAAGATACTGAGCTTGTTTTCAAAACCCAGTCCTGGCACATCTGAATTCTGACATGGTTCTGTTCACCAGAACTCCTTTGCTTGTCCTGCTGTCCACTCCTAAAACTCCTGATTTAAAAGTGAGAGCCACTCCAAGTCAATGCAGCTCTACACGTACGGAATCCAGCTCCTACCATGACATGGGAATGACACCAGGCCACCATGAGCAGCTCTGAAAGGGAGGAAAATGAGACAGGCTGTTCCCACAGCAGCTGAGCTGAAACCTGGTGGGCTCTGTGAGGTTTGGTTTTCTTTCCTTCATTCAACTATCACCAAAAATTGGTCAGTGTGTGATGAGAGACCCTTTCTTGCTCCCTAGACAAAAGACCTACATTCCTTCTATGCTTACATTTTGATTTGCTTTCAAAGAATTTCTGCTGAACAATGAAGCTCAACTCTGAACTTTATTAAGATGTTTTGGATTCAACCATCAGTCTGACATCTATGAGAGCCCTGGCAAGAATGAGTATAAAGCAATACAAATAAAAAGAGATTGAAGGCACTGAATTTGCCTGAATTCTCAGGAGAACTTAAAAAGCAGGATGTACTTGGGTATCATGGAAAACCTAATTTCCTACCATCCCATGTCATGAATTCATAATTTTAAAATAAACTATCATAAATTACACATTAAAATATACTTTAAAAATTTGGTTTTATGGGGTTTGTGTTCTGCAGTTTTGGTGTTGTACCAAGTTTTCTCATTGTTTTACTTTTATTACTTCAGATGATTTTGAATTACTGCAGGAAGAAAATACTTGCAGGTACACTTTACACTGGAAATAGGGGTGGGATTGCAGTTCAAAGCCCTGGACTCAACTTCTGTAACAAGTTCTACTCGCTAATTTTTCTCTAATTTTGAACTTGGCTGATACCTTAGGTGAAGAACACTCCAGTAATCTTCACTACATCTCCTGAGTAACATTATGTAATTATCCTCATGCCTTAGACTATATTGCAAAATAAAATACTTAAAACAAAATTGTGCAATAATTACATTTAAAAAATAACAATTTATTATGCATTAGAAATGTTTTAGGATTTTTTTTTTTACCCTTATATTTATATTCAGGCAGAAAGTACCTGACTTTGATGCTTTGGATTATTATTTTGAAAATAATAAATTCAGATACTATAACAAAAAAAATCTACTGCCTTAACCATGCTCCGGTATTTACTACTTCCAGAACAATGATAAAACAGGCAGCTTAAGTAGTTTTAAAAATTAACAACAGTATCACTATCTGTGACTTTGTGACTGAATCTGGAAAATAAAATGCAGCTGGTGGGCTATTTCTGCCATTTGCACCCACAGGATCCATTTTGCATGTATTTGAGTATGATTTGACATGAGTCTGCATCCAGCATGGTGAGCCTCTGCCATCAGTGGGTGTCATACCTGAGGTAATTTATTGCCATACAGAGGCTCTATAAAGAAACAGAAATGGAATGATTTGAATGAGGAAGGAAGGATGGAAAGAAAGATGTAAGGAAGGAATTTAGGCAGATTCCCCAGAGCAATTAATTAGAATTTTCCTCTTGATGTTTTATACATCTCTGGCTCAGGCAAACAGAGAAAGAGCAGAGATCTGCCAGAGATGGGTGATTTTTATAGAGAAATCTTAATCAATTTTAGAAAGAAATCACACACATTTTGAATAAGATATGATAAAATGGAAATGAATGGGAAATTAAATACAACTGAATTTTTAAAATAAAGTGTGTATATTTGCAGTGAGGCTAATTTCCACAAAAATCTTACCGAGGCTTCTGCCTCTAGAGAGTACAAAACCATGTGTACATGTGTGCACCTCCTCATAAAACAGCCAAATCATTTTTTTCTCATGATCTCAGATGTAATGCAACACAAAGTGACTCTAAAATGAGTATTTTTTTGGTGGTTTTTCTTTTCCATTAGCTACATATTTAATATTTCATATAAATGTTGAGTTAATTTTCCTCAGTTTATACTTCCTATACTTCCTTTCACTCAAGGATCTCAGAGTATTTTGTGAACATAAATTAATCAAGCTTACAAACCTTCCCTAGTATTGAGAATTAGACCTGCCTTATTAACTACAAATAGAAGAATGGTATTAAAAATTACATGAATTACACCCACAGCTGCAGAATACAGAAAGTGTCAGTTCCTTTTCCTCCACTCACATGCTACTGAGATTTCAACAGTGTTTGTTCTGCCCACTGAGTTAAACTTTGAGTGGGAGAATTAAAAATAAACAAACAATCCACCTCTAATTTGTGCTGGCTCAAACTGTGGACCTGGCCTGTGTGCAGGGTTTGGGGTATTTCTGAATTGTGTTCCCAGAGGTTGCCTCAGAAAAGCTCTTGGTAAAATATCCAGGCCCCACCTGCACTAATTCCAGCTAAATACAATCACCAGCATTAGTCTGGTACCTTTTTGAATGTCCTGTTAACATCACAAATAAAGATGAGATCAAAAGACATTTCATCCCTACCTATCTGAACTTTTAAAAGGGTATCATGGAGTGTTCCAGCACACAGAGCAGCAGAAAGAATAACCCACTGCTCCCTGGGGACCTTTCTGCCCTTGGCAAAGTCATTTCTCCTCTTCTTGCTCTATTTCTGTGAGTCACAGGGAATGGGAACACCCTTCCATTGGCAAAACACAAAAAAATCCTTGGTTCTCCAAAGAAAACCTTCAGTGCTACCTGCAAAACCTTGTTTTTCACATCAGAGCAGTGCCTTTCAGGGGACCTGATGGCTTCAAAGGACTTCCACCTGGGGTCAGGGGAATGTTGATTAGATAATTACCTCTGCTTTTCCTTTGGGAAACAAATAAATCCTCCATCCCCAGCTCCATCCTGGCTTTGAGCTAAAGGGGATGGCAAAAGCTACTAGGAAATAGTCTCGTTCCATACCACTGACCATAAAATCTGCCTTATTCTTGCCCAGCAGCTAAAGAAAAAATTAAAAAATTAAAAGAAAAATAAAATTAAAACCCATACATGTATATTTTACCATGGATTCTCTCCAGCTGCAACATCACAGGTCCAGAACCCTGGGAAGTTTAGAAAACCTTGCTGTGAGCAGTAAGACTGACTAATGGCCATGGTTAAACCATTACCCAGGGGCTTCTGGAGCTGCTGGTGTCAGGGTGTGGAAGGTTCTCATTTTCTGAGCCTTCCCACATTTTAGGTGTGGATTGATGACTGACATACTCTGAAAACATTCTTTATGACAATGGTAATAAAAAAAGGAACAGATTTAAGATAAAGCAGAGTTATTATTCTAACTGCATATTTCTGAGACTGTTACTATTTTTTGCTTCATTTTGTGGAGTGTATTTTCTTATTTTCACAGGTGTCAATCTTCATCTAAGAACTTCTATATTTGCTGGCAGGCAACTTTAATTCTCTTTTAATGACTTTTTCTCTTAGTGAATCAATACTTAATTTTAAAAGGTCTTCTTTACTTCCTAATAATCTCCTTTATTTTTCCTACTCAAAGGCACATTTAAAAGCAAATTCAATAGCTCAGCTATTTCAGAAGGATTATTACATTCCATATAGAATTATATGAAATATATATTATATTACATCTAGAATCATGGCTGTTGATTTTTCACTTTAGACTGTACTTCCCACCTATTTTTATAGTCCTAATCTCTTCTATTCCACTGGTTAGTACTGAACAACTCTGGATATTTGTTGTTCTTGGTTCACCCAGCAGTTTTTACCCAGCCAGTATCTTTGTGTCTCCCCATTCCTCCCTTCCCCTAAATCTGCAGTTTCTCTCACCAAAGGCTCTGTTGATCCCAAGTTATGCAAAGAATAGCAGAGTCCATCTGTCATTTCTCAGTGTCATCAGAGCAGGATGAAACCCACTCTGATGTACCCATTAATGCATATTTTTGATCTGACTTCACTATTGTGTGCCTCTTGTTCTGCTTCCTGTGCTATTTCTAAGGCTCCTTTCCCTCCAATCTACCATTAAACCCTACATTGTTTAAATGTTTTCTCTCCTTTTTTTCACACTGCATTTGTCATTTCACAAAGCTTCAGCTTTGCACTTAAAATGAAAAGCTGAGTGGAACTATGTCATAAAGAATTGGGATTTAATAAATAACTTGGTCTGCTGCAAACTGCTGCACTAAGAACTAATACACTGTGAATTTTAAGGTTTTATTTGATTTATACCAGTTCTTCCTATCTTTCTCTACCTCCCTTGCAAATGCTTTATATGCAAGAAGACACAAATGTGAAGAAAAGCCATTTATAAAATAAAAAGATTTGTATATTATAAAGAAACTGAATTTCCAGAAGAGTGTTTTAATTCTGTCATCTGCTATAAAGATAAACATTCTGTAGCATTAGGAGACCTAAGATAAGCAATCAGAAATACGAGGGTGCAACTGAGTGAAAACCAGTGTGGTTACTCCATTTCCTAATGCACACAACTACTGCAGACAACAAAACCGAGCCTATCCTAGAAATCAGTAATTTATTCAGTACCTTTCTCATTGAAACCACCCTCCATTTAGAAACAAAATGTTAAGGTCTGTGAGAGGGTGTGAGGCCACTTAAAAATACTATTGTCGATCACCAACGAGATATTCCTGGCTTTCAGCAGCAGTGGGCTCCAAACCCAAAACCTGCTCCAGTAACTTCCAGTTCCCACCTATCCTCTCACCCCCAGCCTCCTGAGAAAGATGTTTTCCTGCCCTGCAGATTTCTGGGTTGGTAAACTGAGCAAAATGAACGTCAAGCTCTTCTGATGGTTTGAAGGAATGTGAAAATTGGAAACCACACTTGAAGAAATGAAATTCCACCTGTAACACGTGTCGTGTACAGCTCAAAAATTGGGCAGCAGCATCTTTGGGTGAGATCAGAGGCACTTATTTGAGCAATCCTTTAGCTAGCAGGTGATTCTTGTGTCATAAACCATATCTTACTGATAGCATCACTGAGTACATAAGTACGTAGGGGGAAGACTTTAACCCTTGTTAATTTATTTTAAATATGTTTTTAAGCTGCACAAATGAATTTTCAGATAAGGATCAGCCTTTCCACCTCCATCAGAAAAATAAAATCTACTTCATCCATAAATTCAAATTGTTTTCCTTCTTTATATAAAACTTACTAACAAAAAGCTGTTCCCTTGGGAATAGTTCTAGAAGATTTCTGATAACAAACACAAGGGATTTTTCCTAGCTTTGACTATTTAATTTTTAATATTCATACAAATTTCAACTCATCTGTCTCATTTTATCTCAACTGAAACAGAAGAGGTAGGTTACAGAAAGTTGTCTGGTGAAACCAAGATGATATCTGTAACTTAGAACCAGATTGCCTTATTAAAAGAATAGTAAAAGTAAATATTTCTTACTACCAGTGAAATATTTTACATCTACATATTAGGTATAAGAATTTTAGAAGACTGAAATTAGCCTCAACCCCCTGAAACCTCTTGCATACTCAGATACATGGAGCCTCTCTGCACACATTCAAGATAAAAAAGTTGGCAAGAAAAAATAATATAGGAAAACTTGAAAAAATAGCAAAAAAAAAAAAAGTAAAAATATTATTTAAGATTAAATTGGTGAACAGTTAAGTGCATAGATAATGATGGATCCAGGACTGTGAATCCTTCCTAACAAATTATCCACTTGTATTGTGAGCAGTCTCTACCCATCTCCTTTAAACTGAAATTAGTGGATTTTAGAAGTGCAGTTTTTGGAAGTCCTCTCAGATTACAGACAATACATCGCCATGTCTCAAACTTACTATGCCATTAAGCTCCACTACCACCATGGCACCTACATATCCCAAGTGTTGGCTGGACTTGGGAAACCTGGACCTCTCCATGAAGTATTTTCACACTTCAAGTAATAACAATATTCAGCTTGCCTTGATTATTTTATTTTTTTTTTAAAGAGCTAGTGGGGATTTGCAAAAGAATGTTTCTGCTTTGCTTTATTTTTCTTTGAACTTCAATTACGAAGGGAGACGCCCCTCCACACACGCACACACATTTTTCACATCTTTTTGCATTCATTCAGCATTTGATTGAAGAGTTAATTCAGCTCCACTGAACAATGATAGATGTAATGAACAGAAAGGTCTTCCAATGTGAGAGATATTCTTCTCAATTCTTTCTGACAGGCAAGGGATGGTAAATAGACAAAACAGAGTCAAGCTAGGCAGCAAACTTGTAAAAAGAATGACTCTGGTAATGTACAAGGACAGCATGCACATCAATGAATACTTACATAAATGTCTGCACCATAAAATCCATCCTGGTATACAACACTGCAAGGATGCACACACAAAGAAAAACATCCATATTAGTGCATTTCCACATGCAAATGCCACCAACCCCTGCACAGCTGAGGTTAGTCTCTCACAAGAACAGAGGGGAGGGGGAAAGAAGGCACTCTTCACATTGGTTAAGGAGGTTGGTAGTAATTATCAGAAGTAAACCTGTACCAAATACATCATCTTATCGAGTATGCCAAATGCTTAGTCAAAGGAAGGCAAAGCATGGCAGGATTGGAAAAGACTTTTGATAAAGTTTAGGGGCTTCTTTCTTCCCCTATTTTTAGTTTTAATAAACCACATATTGACAGCATTTTTTGTTGCTTTTTTTTTTTCCTATAAAAATTTTCAGTGGGCCAATCCAACAGCCAGTTTCAATATCTTCAAAAATAGCTAAATCTTGAAGCGCTGCTTTCTTGTCCTGCAACTATGCTGACCCTCTGACATAAAGGGTTACTTCTCATTACTCAGATGGCAAACAAAACACAGCCTAAGTTGCAATGGTGAGAGGAGTGGGTGAAATAATTACACTGGTGGTGTTCTACCCACTGGGTCAAATCTCAATATTCAGTCTACACACAGCTACTGCATTGTTGGCTTGATGTACATTACCAATAGGGACAGCTGGCCTATTGAGAATTTCAGGGTGCTATTCCTATGAAAAAAAAAAAAATATCAACTTTGCCTACTTGAGCATTTTACGGCTTTGGCAAACACACCAGTGGTTCTGTGCTCCCCTGTTTTGGTTGGTTGGATACACTACTACCTCTCTCAAAAAAATCTGGTAACGCTGCTGTTACCAGTTCACCCAGAGATGGTCTCATTTCAGCTAAGATCAATCATCAGTGTAAACAGTGATAGATTCTAAACCCTTCAGGATAAATGACACAGTTTGACAAAGACAACTTAAATGATTACACTAAATAAAACTGGAACTGCACAACAGTGGCCTAACAATTACACCCATTAGGTCATTCCTGCAATTTTACATCCATTTGGCAGTTCTGCAACTTGAAATGTGTATTTCCAATATTAGAACCAATCCAAGCTGTTTCAAGAGCTAAATATAAGAGCTAATAAAACAATAGGGTTTTTTGCAGCAATATATTTAATTTAGGAATACTACTGTCTAGGAATAATAGTTATTACTAAGTTGCTAGCCTAAGCCATTTTTCAATTCCAACAAGATTTTTCATGCCAGAAATAAAACTGATCTATCGAGGTCAATGACCAAACCCCACAGAGCTGAGCTGGTGTGTGTCTAAGTCAGAATCACTTGTGAAAATCATAAATATGCACACATGCACACAGCAACATGGGTAAAACCACACTGATGAGAAAAGCTTGCTATGGAATAATAACGGGTGAAAACTCAGCTCCACTTAAATCAGAGTGTTTGCTATTTGTTTCTGTAGGGTCAGACCTTTACTCACATATTTATCTATTTTTTATGTCTGCAGAGCAAAATTTGCAAAAGCTGACACTGGCAGCTTTCTACTTACACCGCAGTGTACCTTCATTTTGGTTTTGGTTTGGATACTCTGATTGTTTTAAAACACTCCATGTTTTTCTTTACCTGTTTGCACGTAAGAAATAAAGCATTCCACACGACTGTGAGGTAGGAGCACACAATCATGGACAGCATGGAAGGACTTGGATGAGATGACACACAAAGAGTTTACCAGAGATGAGGGCCCCACATCAGGTCCTCACATCCCTGTGCCACTCTCCTGCTGGAGATGGGGGAGAGTTGAGGAAGGTGGTTTAGTTCCTACCTCTGTTTATAACCATCTAAATGCACTTTAATGGGAAATTAAACCCATTTTTTCAAGTCAAGTCTGTTTTGCCCATGATGGCAACTGGCATGAAATGTCCCTGTCTTTATCTCAACCCAAGAGTTTTTCCATCCTCCTTTCTCCCCCTGTTCCCCTGAGAGGGGGAAGGAGAACACAGCTGGCTGAGGGTCTGGCAGCCAGCCGAGGCCAGCCCATCACTGTACCTTCAACCATCCCGCTCTCAACTGCTATTAAACATTGCTATTCAGAAAATAATGCTTTTGAGTGAGCAGGTGTCAGAAAGGGAAGCTTTTTTCTTCCTCCTCTTGGTGATCTGTGGATACACAGCAAAGATGAATAGGGGCTGGTAAATTTTTCATTCCTAAGTGCAGCTGGTTGTAATCTTGGACAGGTTCATTCATCCACCCCAGTCTTCCTTCCAGTCACGTACAGACAGAAACTTATTTTGAGTTCTAAATGAAACCACTTCATATACACTATGCTGAAAAATGTACCCATCACTAAAATGAGACATATATGCATAACTCCATCATTAGACATGGCCAATATTAAGATGAAGTGACAGAATCAGGCAAATGGGTATAACAGTCCCAGGACTTGCACTACAAAAAAAATTAAAAATCAGCTGACTTTATCTTATTTCTTCCCCATGATCTTGTATTATGACAGTGATATTAGATAAAAACCCTCTGCTTCTCCTGAAGTTTGAGGAAAAGTAATTCTTCACTCTTCCATAGATTTTTCAGAGGATGTTTCCTCTATTCAGAGTCCTTGTCATTTGTTGATTCCTGATTTCATCTTATCAGTAGAGTCAAATGCACCCTTCAGCAGAAGTACAAAGTGCAAACCACCAAGAACTAAGTTTTGCTTTTCTTTCCTTTAGTATATAAATTTCCAAGCGTTTGTTTTCTTTTTTGCTATTTTAGTTTAATTTGCTTGGTTTGTCACTCTTTTTTCTCTCTCTGAGGCACTATGAAGAAAACAAAGTGGATGTCTTGAGGCTGGGAAGAGACTGAAGGCATCACACAGGGACCCATCTTACAACAGTTCCTTTTACACTTTATATTAAAAAAAATTATCTTGGTAGACAGGTAGGTCTTGTGCTCCTTGTAAAACAACACAGGATTTCCAAGTAGCCACGTTACTGAAATCTGAATTACTTTACCCAAGGAATGGATATGTTAATGCACTTCCTAGAGGCATTAAAAATAACAATTTTTTTCAGTTGTATTTTATTATTTTATTGTGCTAAGGAAAACTCAGATATGTGAGAAATCTTGTTTTAATAAGAAAATGTGCATCTAAATAATATCATGTGGCAATCATTTCCTGAAATTTTTTATCTAAATAGGAAACTCTCTCCCCATCAAGTATTATACCTCTGACTTTCATGGGTTTGGCTCCTTTATTTTGGTCTCTGTATCTTATAATCATTTTTTGTAACTATATTAACACAAACTCTTTACTAGTTTAGATTCCACCTTTATAATATCTTGGAAGAACTACATCTGTCTTCATTATCATTTTTCTGTCCTCATCTTTCGAAAGGATTGAGTTGAATAATCTATCAATGACATAAAAAGACAATCCTTGATTGCACAGACCTTAGCTGAGAACCTTCCCAGCAGCTGAGCATCCACAGCTCTCAGGCACACACGTCCTGCCCAGGGCAGCACACCCAGCCTCAGCCTCATCCACAGTGGGGGATTCACAGGAACAGAAGGGCATCACACCCTCATTCTGATGCCTTAAGTTTTAGCTTTTATATTTTTCAGATCCTGTAGTGCATTAGTGTGGAACTCTGAACTCCATGCAGAGCGTTAGCAAGCTCTCTTCACGTTTTGGTCAGACAAAACAATCCTTCCAGGCCTGAGAATGCAGGTCACCATCACTGCCTCAGGCCCCCAGAGGTATAAACAAAAGTGAATCAGGGAGGAGAAGCAAACTGGGGGAATGTGACTTCATTACCTGAAGCTGTAATTGGACAATTAACCTCTGATATGCAAATGGACTAAACAGATCTGCCTGAAAAACTCGTGACCCTCGTCCATGTTGGGTGCAGCCTTCGTGAGGTTTTGCACTGCCCAAAGAGTATCTGTTAGAGGCCTTTGATAAATACCTCCTTTATTCCATTCTCAGCATCAATTCCCTTCCTTGGCACAGCAATGCTCACCATTACCTCTCCAGCACAAGTACAAGAAAGTAGCTGAGGAACAACAATTCTGTTTTCTGATTGCTGGGAGGGTCACCCTCACTGTCCTACACTGCCAGCTCTTGGTCTGGAAATCACCTTTAATGGGAACCCTTTATCTAAGGCCTTCATGAGGCAAATGATAGAAGAGATGCAGCTACAGCCTTATTTAAACCAAAGACAGAATTAAAGCAACACTTTTCCACACTCTAATAACAGAGTTTTAAGTGCTATAAACATAGAACTGAAACTCTTTAAGAGGCAGTTTCAACTTTTTAGAATGTTCTCTAATTCCATATGGACAAGTTACATTATCTGCTTTGTAATATTGATGAGAGCATTGCTGCAGAAAACAAAGCTGGCAGACATAAATCAATATATGCTGGCAAAAACCATTTTTTTGTTCCAACAGTTGCACTTATACACAGAGTCCAAAGTAAAAGGAAGTTTACATGAGCCCAAGGAAATTTAGTGGGAAAAACTCAACAACCAGAGAAGATGTAGTAGCTCATACTAATCTTAAATTTAGAATTCAGAATAAGGGTTGGAGAATAAAGCTGTATTTTCATTTTGAATCAGTTAGCAAGTAGCACTTGAGAATGTTTATTTTAACAAGAGGAGCAGTTTCTGAATGGTCTCTGATATTTCTCCTCCACACTCCCCGCAAATTCTCAATTCTATTTAGGGTTGGATTTGGGGTTTTTTTAAACTGTTCTTTTCAAAGAGAAAAAAGCATATTGCTCTCCCCTGCTTTCCCAGGAAAGACAGCAGAGGAGGAGATACAGACTGAAAGCTAATTCTCTGTTACCTTCATCAGAACTGAAAGCAGCAGAGAGGAAATGTGAAGACAAAGTCATCACACACTAAACTTGTGAAGAATTTGAAGCAAAGGATGCTGAAACAGAAAGGCTTCTCATTAGTATCGCTACTCCTGCTATCTACTACTGCTCTACTACCAGATATACTGTGACACTGGGTTTTCTTGACAACATATTAAAGATCTCGTTTCCCTCTCCTCCTGCACCATTTGGAGGTTAAGCTCCCCATGCAGTGCAGACTTCCAAACTCTAAATTTCAGCGATCAGTATTCTCACACAAACTAAACTTTACTCCCCCTTTCCATGTCAGGGGGTTTATGATATTATACATTAATACTAGTTATAAGTGAACTGAAATTCTCATATTTCATCAGAGAAGATGCTAAAAGTGAAGTACTTTCCATGAGCTAATAAACAAGATGCTATCTCAAGGAATTGTGAAATGTCTCAGAAGTGAAGGATCCATTAATTCCTGGGGTAGCACCACGTATCTCATGAACAGTAATTCCATTTTTAAATGACACATTTTAAAGCACATGTGCTGTTCTTTGGTTTATAAGAAAATAACTGCCTTAAATATGGTTATACCCAGAAATTTCCCTGGGACTTAGCAAAGCCAGCCTGCTGCTCCCCAGTAAGTGGGAGGCACAGCAAAAGATACCTTTCAATAGGAACCACCATAACTCACCCTGCCTTATGACCACAAGATCTAGAGGGAGATCAAGATCTAAGGTTAATGAAAGAAAAGAAAAGAAAAGAAGGTAATTGTAATCTTCACCTTTATACTTTGCAACTACACGTGAGTTCTTTCTTGAAAGGAAATATTTTTCTAACTAAACACTGGTGATTTTTAATAAATTTAAATTTATTTTTATAGTATATTAAATATACTACATTTATATATAGTAAATATATAGTAAATATAAACTATATAAGTAATTATATAGCAAATTTATTATTAAATTTGTATCTGTCATTATAGAAAATGTGTCCTTTTTTTTTTTTCTTAATGACTGAAAATACTTAAGTATGAAACTGTTTGCTTGGCTGATAGGCTGGGCTCCTTCCTTGAGTGTAAAATAAGAAATTGCTACTAAATTAATTGCAAAACAGCAATCAAAACTAACTCCATTTTTCTTAACAACAAACGATATTCCAAGTTGTTTTCTTCCTTCTCTAAGCTGACTCATTCTCTGTGATCTCTTTATTATAATTTTCTCAGTAATTTTCTTGAGTTCTATTCATGTTGTGACCAAAAACAACATTCTCATAATTAATTTCCATTAATTAAGGATTTTTTTTCCGATGGAAATTCCCTATTTCTTCTTTGATGGGCCACAGGATAGAATAGGTGAGCAGAGAAGAAAGAATCACACAGAAATTCTTTGTTACACTCTTGTATCACTGGAGATACCAACATGAGATCTAATATGCCAGGCCAAAGAAATTATGGGAAAATAAAGTTTTATTACCCCAGCTATGGATCAGTGCAACAGAGATATGTATAACTTCTGTACTGACCCATGAATTACAAAATGGGAAATTCAGAAAGCAGGGCCTTACTTTAAAGCACAGGTGAATGGAGAAAATTAAATATCTGAACTAAGACCTACACGATTTAAGACAGAGCTTGGTAATTGAAAGCTTTTGCAGTGTCAAATTATGTTTTGTGGCAAGGTGAGCCCTAGATTAGCAAGGGTTCCTCTCAGACAGCTGGAAGCCATCAGAGCAAGGAATGATGGCACCTGTGACCAGTGCAATGCACAAAGCCAGATTTGGCAGGAGCAGGAAGGGAATGAGCTTCAGCCAGCCTGTCAAACCACCCTGCAGAGGAGTGGGAGTGCTGAGCTGCCCTCCTGGAAACCAGGAGCTGGAGCACTGCTGGACCTGACTGCAAAACCTCTGCACTGACTGGCAACAGCAGTTCTCTGTGCTTACACATCTAACTTACTGCTAAAGAGGGTGGCAATCAGCAGTACAATTACATGAGCTACACTTGGAAATGGAGCTCTTGCTGCTGAGTCAGTGCACTAATTATAATAATGTGTATACCACACATGTATACACAGAGCACCCACATGTGGCCTCTTAAGGCAAATTTAAGTTTCTTGCTAGTCAGAAAGTATTTGCTCATTTTGGAAATACTAACCAAAAAGTGCTGTCCAATTCAAAAACTATCGCATACAGCTGGTAATTGTTTTTGTATATACCTCTATAACTTTGTATTTAACTAGGGTGTGATGTTAATCGCATCATGAAACTGAGTGGCCCACCTTGTTATCTCACTTCATATTGCACTCTAGGTTCAAATTCAAGAATTTGTTTTCAAACAAGGTAGAGATGGAGACTCCACTTTCTTTGGATGCAGTATCTATTTGGTAGCTGAGGAATTCTGATTGAAATCTGAATGCAGGGCATTCTGAACTTGTTTCCATCTTTGCATGTACAAATGCCTGGACTGACTCTAACTGGGATAAATTTGGTGGGACACCATCAGAAAAGTGTCTTCTTCCAGTAGTGGTAACACTGTTTTGCTTAATAAACTACAGAAAACACTCAAATAAATCAATTTTACATAAGAACCTGATACTGTGGCATCAATTTTACATTAGTTTTTAGAAAATCTTATTTCTTTAAGATAATAACTGCCCAATGGGACGGAATGGTCAAACTGCCAATATAAATATATCCCTGAAAAGTCAGCCCAAAGGCTGACCAAGGAGATTAGCAAATTTGTCTGAAAAATGATGCTCCTTTTGGCTTTATGGAAGCAAGGTTTACTGAGAAACTGTGGGAAGCAGTGCAGGGCACCCACCACCTCCTGGAATGGAGCAGGGGACAGGGGTTGTGCTGGCAGCTCCTGTATGGGGGTACATCCCCAGTGGGAGCCAAGGAGCTGCTGAACAGGGTTTCAGTGAGGGCAGGGAGAGAAAGAGAGAAAAAGAGAGATCACCTTCTCTCACTGCCCATGCCAACCCTTCCTGACCCCTTCCCAGAAAGATCCAGCAGCTCTACAGAGAGGCAGTGGCAAATCAAGTTTTTTATGACAAAATAATACTTTGGCCTAGGATCTCCTAAGTTTCCTAATTTTCCAGATTTCCCAGTTTCTTAACAGCTGAAAATCTTTTGCTAATGTTATTAAGGGTTTTTAGTATTACCTGTCACACACAAAGCCTTTCTGTGTCAGGCTTTGCAGAGCTACAGGAGAAATTGTTTATTCTTTCTTTCCCCAAAAAATATAGATAAACCCCAAACAATCTTCTGAAATAAAGATTATAGGGTTTCTATAAATTATTACTATGAATCCCTCTACTTTGTTTGTTAGTTTACTACTTGGTTTTAGTAAATACTGACAGCAAAATCTTGAGGCATTATTATACAAAACCCACGGTCCTGAGAGGAGCACCCCAGATTTCTACCATATCAAAGATGGCAACTAGAAAAGCTAAGCAAGCTGCAATAAAATATATATATATATGTGCATTAAAAAAAAAAAAATATTGCACTAAGCCTTCAGATGCAGAGACAACTTTCAGCAGGCGATTTGAAGAAAAAGAAGTTAACACGATCCAACCTCCTTAATAACCAGATGTTTGCAATCATCAAAAATATACCTTTAGCAGAAACAATCTCCCTGTTCCGGAGCCTTCCGTTTGCGGGAGCATTTACATAACAATATGTGACATCTGAAATGCTTAAGGCCACCAAGCATGGCAGTACAAATCACAGTCATTTTTCAAGGCGCTGTGCGAGCCGCGGGTGCCGGGCAGGCACGACCCGCATGCGGCAGGGCTGGGAACGGAGCCCAGGCTCCCGGGATGGATCCATGCGGAGCCAGAGGAGAGGGAAGCAGAGCTCCTTACCCGCCGTAGGCTGGGATGGGAGGAGGGGGAGCCGCTGCTCGGAACGTGTTGTACACCGTGCGACCTCGGCCTCGTAGGTGCGCACCCCGGTACGCGGCAGCTGCGGTGGCGGCAGGGTAGGGAAATCCTGGCACTGCGGAGGGGAGATAAAACACAGGGATTAGTGTGCAGTGTCCACGCTCTGGAGCAAACAGTGCGGTTGTGATGGTGGAAAAGCTGGCCTGTAGCTGGACCAGGGAGTCGCCAGAGGGTTTTAAGTGATGTTTTCACGCAAATCTCTGTGCGCAAAGCGGGAATTTGGATGGGAGCGGCACAGGCGGCTGTGAGCTCCTCAGCAGACACTACTGAGGAGAGCGCTGCCCGCTGCAGCCAACACTGCTACCAGGAGACTCCCCAGGTCCAAGTTCAGGCTCAAATTTATAATGTCAGAGATATTTGCATCACATTATTGGATCTGTCTTCTAAAGTCAGCCCTCTTTTGAGTGGGGGTGAGACATTAGAGACTCAGGTGACCTCAAGTCATCTAAATTACCCAGTGACTTTGCCAATTGAACAGAGCTTTGCTTTTCTTCCAGAGCTGATTTTTGACCAGCTCTTAACTGTGTAATAATGAAAGACATTTTCCTCTCTTTTCTCATTTTTTTGGGGGTTGCGCCATGTATAGAACTGTACTTTTGAGTCCCTCAAAGGGAAGAGTGGTATGCCTCAGGATTACATCTGAATCCACACAATATCCAGACCAAACAGAAATAACTTAATCATATAACAAAAAAATTAACTCAGACATTTCTATATTGTTTTTGGAACTGTGAAAATTAATTACCATTCCATGTGAGACTTAAAATATTTTAATCAGAAATTGAACAGTAATACAGTATTAGAGGCCTTCCTTCTGTAAAATTTCTCTCTTGATAACTTTTTAATTGAAAAAATAGTAATAAACCTCCAAAACCACTCACAAAATTTCCCACTTTGCTTTCTCTGCCAGTTTTTTAAGCAGTGTTTCATTACTTAATTTCTCCTTTGTACATATATTGAGTGTCAATGTTAGAACATGTATTTCATGAATGAATTAATCAGTGAGACAGATGAAATCAAACCCGGCTCTGTTGGCAGTCAGGTTACATCAGATGTGCTTCACTGTGTTGAATTTTTTTCTTTTTCAGTATGTAAATAAAGAAATAAAACAAATATTGCTTAGCAAAACTGTAATAAAAAGCAAGCAAATGGAAATACTGATGTATAAAAAATTTCAAATCTGAAATAGGGATTTCAATCCTCAATTAGCATCAAATTTTAAAAGAAGCCTTGAATTTGAAAAAAAGAAAAAATTCACAACTTTAGGCCTTGCTATCTGAACATGTGAAGGCAAATACTGTAATTATGGTGATTTCTCTATTACTGCCTTACTGCTGTGGCTTAGGGGATTTTCTAGGTCCTTCTCTCTGACAGAAAGGTTACACAGTAATTCTGCAAAGATTTACGTGCCTGTGATACAACACAAACCAACCTTATGGCAATGCAAATAAATTAGAACTGTCTTAGAAAGTGCAAATACCATATTTTATAAGGACTATAAAAGGAATGTGTCAGAATCAGAAAGATGAACATGCAGATCTCGATATTTTCTTGATAACTTTGCAAGCAACTGCATTTAAGAAGTCTTAAGGTAATTTCTTTTAAAGGAAAAACAACATACACATCTTATATGTGAAATATGGATTCTGTAAGTACTTTTGCATATTCAACAAGATTGAGTACTGAGCAGTGTAAATAGAGTAGTGACAAAATTATGGCCTGCTGCTGGAATCATGTAACTTCTGCCCTTTCCCCTTCCAAGTATACAACCTTGTATAAAAATTCATACATTATGCAGAGGAAAATGCAGAAGATAGTTTTACAAAATGTTCAAACTACAGATCTTCCATTCTCTTTCCATTCTACACCCCCTCCAGTCTTACAGCTTTTCTTTCTTCATCCAGCTGTTCCTTCTTTCCAGTTACAGGCATTGGACTGGATGGAGAACTGATCTAATCCAGTGCAGGTAACACTTAACTCTAACACTCTTTGTGTAAGAGTGATGTTCAGCCTGCCTCAGAAAAATCACCTTTTCCCAACTAATAGGCATTTCTAGAAGTAAGTTTCTCTAATAAACTGATTGTTAATTTGTGCCTTCAAAAAAAAAAAAAAAAACCACCAAACCAAAAACAGCTAACTAAATAAAAAAAACCAAACCAAACCAAACAAACCAGTGCTCAGAAGAGTTTGCTTAAGCAAATGGGTAGAAATGGATTTGACAAAATGGCCAGGAAAAACTGACATCTGAAATGGTGCACATGTTAAATTATAACATGTAGCCTTTAGGGACACTCTTAAACTGACAAAATTAAGAGAAATTTCACTGACCTACATAGCAATTATTCTTCACTTTCATCTGTTGTTTTCTAAATATTGATAGAAAACACAATTTCACAAGAACAACAGAAGTGATAGAGAAAATCCAGCTAACTCAAGAACATCCTAAGCTCCAGTAATGTAAGATATGCAACACCATAGTGGGCTTGCAAGACATGGTCTGGAAAGTCCTGCCCAGAGATCTGTTCCAGTAATTAATTCTTTGTAATGAACATCTACGTTTGGCAATATTTACAGCACTTTTTCCTTTAGAGTCCTAAGCAATAAATTAAAACTAACTGGAATTATTGGGAGACACTGAGGAAATGGCTCTGTGAAAGAATTACTTTTTATGGGAAAGAAGGCTTCCCCTTAATGAAAGAGGAGAAAAAGGAAGAAGCCAGAGATAGCAGGGAGAGTCACTTAGCCCGTAAGAGTTTACCAAATCCAAAACCTGTAAGGGAAGCTCAGCAGTCATGGGAGATGCTAAGACAAGATAATGATTTTTTTATTATTTTCAAAGGATCTGCAACACAAATGATGCATTTGAATGAGAAGCCTGAAGTAATATAAATGTTTTGCTATGCTTGCCTTGCATTGCTCTCTTAATAAAGTCATGGAGTATAAAATGTCTAAAGCAAAGCAAAGCACTAAAATACTCAAGATGCAATTAGTGGAAGGCAGAGCAGTGAGGGGTAGTTCTGCCAGGAAGAGGATCAGTCATGATGGAAACTAAACATGGGCCAAGAGTGGCATTGCTAGGCCTTACAATCAAGTGAGGTCTAACAGCTGAGTTTATTCGATGGCTATTATTTATAAACATCCCAAAAATTGATTTGGGTCCATGTGAAAATCAGAGTATCTGAAAACACACTTTCTGTTGTCAGGTACTAATATTCGAGACTGAGCTTAGAGGTAAAATAATCAACAGGTTTTGTAGCCCTGGATTTGAGTTCAGAAAAAAACACATAATGCTCCTTCAGCCCAGCTGAGAAATCAGATGGGTAGGAATATGTAATAACCACAGAACTTATTTTGCTACCAACGTTTTAATATCCTCACCCCAAAATAACCAGCAGAAGTGGCAGCATCAGAACACAACTGAAGAATGGACTTCATAAAAAGAATTTTATGAAAAGGGCTGTCCCATCAGGAAGTATTAAATGCTATTAGGCAGTCCCAAAAGTAATGAAGAGAGTAGCCAGGAGGGGTAGAGGTTTTAATGACTTACAGTTTGTAGGTCAACCTTCCTCAGTGCCTCAGTGCCCAGCTGCTGAAACTTGTCAGTGAAAATTCTATTATAATGGGGCTGAAAATGTGTTTGACTCTCAGCAGGGAAGCATCTGAGGCCTCTTCTAAGCAAAAGTAGCTTAAATTCATCAAAGTAATTTGATGACTGGAATTCTTCTGATCTGTGACTGAGAAAAGGCAGATTTCTCCAAAGGCACATTGATGATAGGAAGTGGTAACATGAGGTTATAAAAAGAAATACTTTTCTAAGGACAATATATAATCAAACATCAAGCCATAGAAAACAATTTACATGTTCATCTACTGGCCCCATCCATTCCATAGATATTCAGTTGGCTATTCAAATATGAATGATATTACAACCACAAAACTCAGCTCCTAAGTCATTCAGCAATTTTAATTTTTCAAGTTAAAAAAATAATAGTATAAATAATATGCTGTAGAAATCCTTGGCTTTGCTTAATATAATTACCAAAAATCATACAAATCATCTACTGCAGCCTAAATGAAATTGTTTTAAGAGTACACTGGTAAGATTCCTCCTTTAAACTTGTTTGTTCTATTTTTATACTTAGGGAGATACAATTTTAAAAAGTTATTATTACAATGAGGATTGTCTACAAAGTTTTCTGTTCTTACACTCTGTAAATGTGGAATCACTGTTACTTCAGTGAACTTCAGTTTAGATCTCAAACATGAAACATGGCCAGCAAATTGACACATTTAAGCAAATAAAAAGGCCTTTGGAATTAACAGGATTCATGGTATTATATCAGCAAAATTTAAATAACTAATGATTTTATAGAAAAAGCAAATATGAGCATAAGTAAGAAAAACTTAATCTTAGAGTTCACAGATGAAATTTAATTAAATCTTAATTTTTCCCAGAAGACACAATATAAGCATTTGTTTTACTATTTTTTATTAAAAGAACATGACAGGGAGGTGCACTTTGTAGGCACCATATCTCAACAGAGGCCTGGGAAAACAAAGACTGAAGGAACAATGAAAAGCTTGAGTTCCCAAAAAGAGGAATATAACCTGGCAAAAAAATACTTAAGGGTTATAGACTGTGTATTAAAGTTTTAAAGCTTTGGGATAGATGAAAGAGCAGCAGATGCAAAAGACAACAGGGGGCAGATTTTGTATCAAAGCCATAAAAATATACAGCCACTTTAATGGGCAATTATTCTTCACATTTGTGCTGCAGTTTGAATTTGTATGAGGGTGCCATATGCCCCAAGAAAGGTGTGCCATCAAAATGGATGAGCAGATCTACCTCTCATCACTCCTAATCTCTCCTCCTCCGCACAGAGTAGCAGGTCATCTGCCACCAAGAGTTTGCAAATGTTTTATGGTGAAGAATTTTAATGTTACGTCGTGTTTGCATCAGTTTATGGCTAATTTACTGCGGCACAGTTCAACTGCTGGAAAGACAGGGAGACACATCTACATTATTCCCATAGTTCAGGAGGATCCCCGTTGAGGAAACACAATAAATTAAAAACAAAGAGATATAATGGGTAGCATGCTGAGAAAGGCTAAGCAGAATAATCTATATGATATTATCTGAGATTTCAGGAACAGAATCAGCAGCTTATCCCAATGTGTGCTGTGTTTTCCCTTCACTGGAATAGTAATAAGTACTATTAAGTGGCATTCTTTGAAAGAATTATAAACACTGTGCTAAAGAGGATTTGCGCATTTAAATACACAGGCCAAAGCACATTGCAAGCAAAATGTAAGCTCTGTTAATACAGATTTTAACATGAAAAGGCATTTATATATAAATATATGTACATACACACACTTCAAATTCAGGGTAAAAAAAAAAAAATCTTTAGAAAGTTCACAGTGTTTAAAATTACAGGCTGAAAATACATTTCTCCACCTGCCAGTGTTGTGAGATGATTTTCCCTGGGACCTAGCTGTGAATTAACTGCATTCAAAGGAAATTTCCCACATACATCAGACACAGTCACAACTGGTCATTTCTATTTCTTTCTTTCACAAGCTATTTATTTTTTGAACCATTCTAAAAATTATAGACCAATTATTTCCTCACTATTGTAAAAATATACATGCCAGTATTACACACTGTTGTTTAGGAATGAATAAATCCGTATTTAGGAGAAACCCCTACTTATAGGGCATTCTCATTTGAAATGCATTAAAAAGGAAAACAAAAATCTCTAATTAATGTACAAGTCTAATCACCATTCTCCACATGGAAGAGTAATTTTTCACTGTTCATTTGCTCAGTGTAATCTCAAAACTGACATAACAGAAAAGCAATGGCCTATAAATCTGCTCTCATTTGTTTCTTTAATATTCATATTCCATTGAACTACAGCTGCTTGTTGCTGCAGTCTATTACAACATGCAAAACTGTCGATAAAAATATTATGAAAGGCAAGATGTGTTTCTTCATGGCTCTGTGTGCCATTTATTTGGAAAAAAATAACAACAAATGACTCATGGATTGTCCCTTAGTTTGCTGCACGCTGGGCGATTAGTGATTAATTACCTTGCTGTAAATTGACATGGCACAAGGAAATTGACACAGCTCTGATTAATTAACTTTTTTATGCAAGACAGTTACTTACAAAACACTGCACACTGTAATTGAATCCCTTTACACAACACTACTGCATTAAGTTTCCTGTCAAATCCAAATTAGCACCAAATTTCACATAAATGTGGTGAAACTTTTTATACTGATGCACATGTAAATATTTATGGAAAGGGGATAGGCAACTATTTAAAACACTGTTTTCAAATATTTCATCCTCAGACATGGGAAGAATCAGATTTTGAGATTATTCCATACCAAACTATAATCAAATGCACACAAAAAATCACATAAACTAAATACTTCAGTAAAAGCAACCTACTATTTATTCCTATGTTAAATTATAGGAAGACACTTAACTGTTCAAACAAAGCTTTTCATTTAGTTATCTTAAAGCTGCTTTCATATCTAATTGATCTATTATTTCAATGACTTCCACATAATGACTTTGTAATTATTTTAAGTCCAGATGGAATTATTCTTTTTGTTCCATCTCTTCTTATGTACCAATAAACAATCCTTTTCCCTGTATATTGCTACCATGCTATGCCATTAATTTATAACCACCTGAGCAAATCCTTGATGCCCAAGCCTGGAAACTGTCTCACCTTCCTGCCTAAGCCTTTTCCACGTGAGGGTGCCTGTTCACTGGCACAGCTGCCCAGAGGGGCTGTAGGTTCTCCATCCATCCTTGGAGATGTTCACAAGCTGTTTGTGGTCCTGGAGAGCCTGCTCCAGGCTTTGCTGCTGGAGCAGGGGTGGACAGGATGTTCTCCAGAGTTCCTTCCAACCTCAGCCACTCAGATTTGGCCATTTTGTGATTCTGTGGTTATCAGAAATTCCCTTATACCTCACCCTTCTTTACCTGGATTGCATATGCAGCCACCTGACGTCACCCTAGGACATCAAGGGGTTTCCAAGAACAAGAAAAAGGAAATGGAGGACATGAAGTGATACAAAGGAATGGGTAAGATGACTGAGAACTCTTTCTGTAAAGCTGTGTAATGACACCAACCTACACCTTTGAATTAAAAAAAAAAGCTATAATTGGTAGTGAAATTACTTAGGATATACTTAAAATCAAAATGAGAGTACTGCATAGCTGAAATTGCAAATAGTTGAGGTACAAAGAACAGTTGGGTTTTAACAAAGGAAACAACTAAAAAAGAAGGAAAAGCTCAGGAGGTGAAAAAGCACCCAGGACATAAAGGAAAAGAAACAGTAGAGATCAGAGAAGACATATTTGATCTTAAATTAAAGAACAATCTTCAAATATAGATGATCAAAGTGATCAATATCTTGTCTGGTGTTCCCAGTTATTGGACAGATACAAGTTTCAAGCAAATGGAAGAAATCCCCCGTGTCTAACAAAGCACCATTTCCAAGACAAAGGAAAAAGACCATGGTTGGGAAAAGCTGGAAGAAGAGCAGCACTGCTATAAAGAGATGACAAAATTTAGTAATTTGAATGCTTGAAGTCAATTATATAGTGACAAGAAATACTGTTTAGATGACACAAGGATTCCTAAAGCTCAACAGAATTATTAAACTGCAAAAAGAGCACTGTCAGAATGCACTGGGAACAATTTAGGCAGGAAGTAATAGAGGAAAAACCCAGCTGTTAACCTAATCCAAACCATAAAGGAAAAATTGTCAAAACAAAGAATTGCACCTGCAAAGACATACTGATACTAAAAATGTTAATTCTTAAAAAGCACTTACTATCTGTTAAATTTAGGTTGAATTTTGTTGTACACAGAACTGTTCAAAGAGCCGTGATTCAATAACAACCATCACAAAATAGAGTGACACTAAGGTGTGCCTTTATTTGCAACCAAATCTTGAAGACTAAGCTGAAAAACACAAAATAAGGAGTTTGCTATCTGACAGACAGGGTGATTTGAGATGTACAGCCAACACTGTGGGTCTGGTACTAAAAAAGAGTGACACAGCAGAGAGGTTACAGGATGCAGAGCCAGGGAAGGTGGCAGCCAGGATTGTGCACAAAGAAGTCATGATGTATCATGTGATACTATCCTGAAAATAGTTGCAGAAAGACAATGTATACTGATACAGAACATCAAAAATGCTGTAGGACGAATTTCAGACAACACCAAAAAAAACCCCAAAAAACAAAACAAAACAAAAAAAACAAAGAGGCTGACTTTACATTTAAAAACAGGTTGATACTTAAATCAAAACTATAATGCAATGCGTATGAATACAGTTTTACTTAATCTTTTAAATTTTGTATTATATTTATCTTACTGGAAAATCAGTGGTGTTATCCTGCATCGCAGCAAGGCCCAACACAATGGGACAGAACAGAGCTAAAAAAGCTCTGAAAAAAGAACAGAGCTAAAAAAACCTTCTGAAGACATTTCAACATGAGATGACATCAACATTTCTCTACACTTCCATACCTTGGGGAGGGAATTATGGAAAGCCATTCCCTTAATACTTAGTATTGGTATCTTCTTTATTTAAGCTTTCACTTAAAGCCACTGTATTTAACATCCAAAAGGGAAGGGCAATTAGCACATTTTTTCCTGATTACTATGGGGAGATTCTCTTCATAAATAAAGGGAATTAATTCAGGAAGTACATCAAAAGATAGTTTGACCCCTAAATGTTCAGTAATAAGGTTTTTGTAGCATGGAAATCACTTATGGGATTGCTCTTCTCAGATGTACAGACATTTCTCTTTGACAGGATTTTTGCACCCTTAGTCAGGAACTGCAGCCCTACAAGAGTTAATTTGGTTAATTAATGGCCCAATCACAGACTCCTTTGCAGGGGTGCTCTACCTGTTTCCTACAAAGCAATAAGTAGCCAGGTGTAAATACAATGCACTGATAAGTGATGAAGTGACATCCCATTCCAATTTAGCTCAAGAGAAAACAGACCTATCGAAAATTTAATTTGCAGAACCTTTCTACATTCAATTCAGAAATACTGAAGCTCTGGCAAATTATTTTTACCACATGAATACTTATTTTTAAACTGTTCCTGACCCATATTCTAATTCCAAATGGGAAGCCTACCAAACAGTTAAATGAAGAAAAACTACAACAATAAAATCAGAACAAATTATTCATTGATATCATTGCAATATATGTAGATTTGGATTGAATGAGGTCAGTGATGACTGACACAAAACCCAGAGAAGGATTCACCAAGTGCCAGGAGCATCTACCCTTCAGCTGCCTGGAGTGGCACAAACTGCCATCATTATAATATAATTTTCAGGTAATTGCACATGTGCAACAGATTAAACCTGACAAAATCAACAGAATCAAGATTTCCAAACCAAATGCTTCACCTAATGATTTGGCTCAGAAGCGCACTTTGAATCACCTTTTGAAAATTTCTATTTTCCCTGTGTAATTTTGTTGGTATTGAAAATATCCCAGAACATAATAGAAATGCCAAAGGTCTTCCTTCAATCCATTAGTAACGCCACAGGAAAATAAAACCTGGAATGTCTTCACTGAAACAAGCAACATGAAAAGAGTTTCATACAGCATTTTTTTGGTGGTTTACTAAAATTCATAAGCCAAGTAACCTATCTCTAAAGCAAGGACATATAGCATAGACGGGCTTGACTTAATTTTCATTTCTGTAGCACCATGAGTCCTCAAACACACTAAATCCTACTACTGGATGTGCTTTTTATAAATAAAAAAATGTATATTTATGATTTTCCCCATTTATTCTATAAGTAAGATTCTGAACCATCCTCCATCTATAAATTAAAACAAAACACCCACAGGAAAAAAAACACTTTTTAAAACTAGGACATATGTCTGCTATATGTAACTGCTAATATTTTCAACAGAGAACAAAATTCCAATCATGTAATTAACACTTTATGCTTATGCCATAGATTGTCCTCTCCTTGCACATCATGCATGGAATAAGAATAATATTGGGATAATTTTGGGACACTTCTAATGTCTGCTCTGAAGGAATGAAGCTGAAGTGTTTTCCTGATTTGTTTTAAAAAAAACCCCACAAACTTTAGCATTAGAAATACTTCTTGTCAAAAATATTACAGGACCAAAGGTTTCCAGGGAATTTTCCAAAAGAGCTGCCTTCCCACCTTTCAAAAACATCTCATCTTTGCCTTGTTGTTGCCTGGTCGCTCATAAGCCAAAATCCCAGGGCAACATAGTTTATTGTTTTAATATCTGTCTGACGCAAAGCAAAAGTATCCTCTGGTGAGTGCTTATCTGTCATATGTACTTCTGTGAAAGAAATATCAAGATAAATAAGATGTTCTAGGCCATATCATGGGATTATGAGCTTGGCACTGACTGAATTCTGTTTAAAAATAGTTGAAACAATAAATAAAAAATAAAAGAAAAAAAATCCGCACTGATATTTTGAGGATATTTTGAGCTTGAAGAGCATTGGGTTTTAAATATTTTAATTATAAGGGGTTTATGTTATTGTAGTATGAATAGAAAATGAACACTCAAGTCCATAAATGGGACAAACAAGATGAGAGGAAATAATATTCATAATTTAAACAGTTAAAACAATACAATTCTATTCTAACGGTACAATGGACTGTGAACTTACTTAGTATTAATTAAACTCAGTGTAATGGCATTTTCTATATTGAAATGAATAACCAGTGATCTGGAAATTCATTTAGACCATTAGGTTAATTACAGAAACCGATGGAAGTTTTATCAGACAATTACAATTAAAGAACACGAACAATGTGGGACAGATTTATAAGCATTTGTACCACCTCAATCATTTTTGCTGAATTCCACCACCGCTTCTTCCAAAACTGTAATCAATATATCAATTAAAAAATGGGCCATCAACTTCATTTGCCCTTGAGTATGATAAAATAAAACAAATTAATATCGGATTTTGCATTTTCATATTTTTCTTCTTTTAATTCTATCACTTGATTGCAGTATGAAAGATTTATTTAGGAGCTGATAAGCAGGCTCACTGAAGATGAAACAACTCTAACATTTAGGAAATCTAAGCCAAAATTGACTTCAGTTTAAATTGTACTCACTGGAGTCAAGGCAAAATTCTCTTTTATGGGCATACTAAACATTTGGGAAATAGAAGTATTCATCTGCACATCATTCTGAACAAAGGCCTGGAGAAACTTCAGATATTTTACCATATATGTGAGCTACCCATGTAGTTAACAGTGAGCTATCCCATTGTGCTCAGAAAAATCCACTAGTAGCTACACATACAATAACTTGAATATCTTAATGCTTACTTGGAGCTAAAATAAAACCTAGAAGTTTCAGAGATCAAAGCGCTGATTTAGAGAGTAAAAACATTTATTAAATTCCATCTCTCTCCTGTTGCCCTCCACGGGGCCTGGCTGGCACAGCTGGACATGGCTGAGGGATGGGGTGCACAGTTTGAGGCTGCTGCCCCACCACCCCAGCGAGGGCTGGCTGGGCCCAGGGCTGCTGGGAGCCAGTCCAGAGCACAAGGATTTCTACTGGAAACACATCTCCTCTTCCACACCCTGCGAGGGACAGGGACGTTATCAGGGGGACAGAGCCAGGCATGTGCTGGGAAGACAAGGAACAACAAACATGACTTGCAACAAGAGAGGTTTCCACTGCCAGGACATTGGAATGGATGACCCCATAAAATCGTGCAATCTCCATCCTTAGAGGTGCTCTGCTGCAACCTGGTCCTTCCAGCCTGAATTATTTTACAATTCTGTAACTTCTTATCTTCCTTCTTCCCCATGCTTTGGCTCTGATAAGCTTCTACTTCATTCACATTTTCAGACACTTCTATTATAGAAAAATGGGGGGAAATAGGCACAACACAGTTTTTAAAAGTTCTTGCATAAATTCAGATTTGTATTTTTGCCTTTTTGAACCATACATACCCAGCTGTGTTACTGTCCTTGGCAGAAAACTGATACACACATTCAGGCACGGAAATTTTTTTCTTCTTTTGAATCTTCCTTTTGTCCATCAGTGTCTTCATATTCTCATGGATCCTACTCATATGTGGCATCAGTTTGGAAAAGTTCCAGAACTACTCTTGACACATTTCTTATTTACCAGTAGATACAAGTTTCTTCAGGACTTTAAAATTCTCTGTGGAAGCAACTATTCTAAGGAAGTGAGGGTAAAAAAAGACCATCAGTTATGTGCAGCCAAGCTGTTTCATTTACTTTCAGTGAGATATCCTGGGCTCTAGGAAGGTTCCAGTGAGTGCTGACTCACTGGGATTTGGTGAACTCCAGTCATTCCTGGCTGGATATAACTCCTTTCAATACTTGTCTGCATTATGGCAATGATGAAGGATTTAATGAAATCTGTTGCATCAGTTCTGCCCTGGAGATGCCAATCCTGTGGGAATCTGCAGCAGCCAAGGTTTCCTGCCTGGATTTCATGGCCATGGTTGTCACAGGACCTGTCCACCCAGGGATGGGAACACAACGGCATGCTGAAACTCTGCTTTCTACATAAAAGAAAAATATCTATTCCAACAATAGATGTGCAAATGAAAAACTGATCCAGGTCCCATCTTCTCCTTCAGCATAAGACAACAGATGAGGCATGAGAGACTATTGCTGCTGATTTGTTCCACTGCTTGCAGAAGAAACAGCTCATTTCTTTCTGTATTATGCGAAGGGCCAGAAGTGATGGAAGGAAGAAGAGCCATGTTTCCATCTCTTGACGTATTCAGAGGTGTAACTAATCATTGTGCTGGGAAATGTATAGTGTTATAGATAAAATATATCCTGGAGAAATGAAATATCAGAAGAGAAAGAGCAGCTCCAAGAACTACAGTCTGCTTTCTGCAGAGCCAGTGGGTAAGAGTGCTCAGAGTCATCAGAGGCTACCAGTGACCAGTACAATTACAAACCGGCAAGTTCAGTGAGAAACCAAGCTTGCCAAATTAAGAAAAATACATCTTAAAAGCATGTTCCAGTCCTTCATGCCTTATAACCCAGGAGCAAAAGATGAACAGTCAAGTTAGACAACACTTTGAAAAATGGGGACTATCCTCTTCCAAATACCTGTAAACTCCTAAATGCCATTAGCACACCGTGAACTTCAATTATCTCAGATGGCTTTAGAAAAATCTCAGCAGACTCTTTCCCTTCTGTTATAAAATCATTACAAATTGAAAACCTTTTAATTCTTACATTGTAAGCAGTTGTAAAATATCACACAGTTACAATATCAGCAGTAACAGAATAAACAATTAACAAATTATTCAAAAAGGAAGGCTGCAATATTGTTGTCTACATGGAATGATAATAGTACAAGTATTCATCTCCTAGACACTAATGTCGACTTATCAGTTATAATTTCAATATTACAAATGTGCACAAAAATGGAATATAGAAGATCTTTAAACTAATAAAAGAAATGAGACGAAAGTCAACCTTCATTTCTATTCACTTCTAGTGGAATTTCCTACAGAAATGAAGCTATTTTACATCTTTATTGAAAGTTTTGTAATAGAGAGACATAAAAAACCTAATTACAATATTTAGTAATTGTAGTAATTTTGTGCTATTAGGAGTTGTGACCCTGTAGGGGAAACTGCATTTTGGCAAGGAAATTCTATACATAATAGTGGAAAAATCATGACTTGCCAACACACAGATTCAAAAAACGTGTAATAATTTCTGCTGCAAGGGCTACCAGCAATGCCTGTTATGAAACTGTGTATTACACATTGCCCAGTGGGAGGCAGATAGGCAAAGCTTGTTTATTTATGTATTTGGCATAATTGAAAACAAACAGGTGTTTGTTAGGATATCATTATTCAAGGAGCACCACTGCAAAATAAGGTTTTTCAACAGGACTGGCTCAGGACACATAATGGAAACAGTGAACTCCAGAGCTCAGCTTGCTCACAGTGTCTCTTCAGGGAATCAATATTAGTGGAAATATCATCTGATGGAAACAGCAATCCCAGCAATAAAATTCTTGGGGTACAACTCAGTGAGACAATGGAAGCAACAGGGTAAACTTATTAAAAGCTTTCAAAGAAGAACAATTATCAGAAAATTATAACAAACACTGTCCCCTCTTCTTTAAAATAAGCTCCCTAATAGTGAGATAAGTGAAATGTTTGGATCATTTTCTAGGAAAACAATTGTCAGTCAAAAAGGAGGAGTGCACTAAAAACATCCAAAAGGGAGCATTAATTTAAACTGTAAGTACTTCATATCTCTTTGTTACTACAAGGAGTAAAAAAACCCACTGCTAGGGAAAGGTGACATATTAGAAAATATTCTTGGAGCACCTGGAAGCAAACGCAGACTTAAGTGACAATTTAATTTGCAATTTAAAACACTTTATGCATTTGGTTAGTTCACTATGCATTTGTAGACTCCAGAATCCTCATTTAAAGGGGATCCCATATGAATCCCAGAAAAGCAGCAGCTCTAGCGATGCCATTGATATTGTTTGACATAAGAGAATTACATGACTGTAGAGATGATCACTATGGATTTTTTTTGCCTTAATTCCTAGTTTTAATTTAAAAAATAATTATTTTAGTAGTTAAGATAAGCTCCAGGAGCTGGATTGAATGAAATCTTCATAAAGAGCATATCTGATAATGCTGTTAAATCAGACCATGTATTTTCTTTAGAGGACTACAATGAACACAGAGCCAGGGCTGCTGTGAGCAGCAGTTCCTGCTCCTGCATTCAGCTCCAGGTTTCTCATCACTAGATGCCAGAATGAGCACCAGTGGTAAAACCAATCCAATGTTAAACACTCTCAGAAGAGGTTTCTGCTCAGAATTTCAGAGGACACATCTCCACTCCAAAGTATTGTACAGAAAAATGGCTGATGGCAGCATCCATCATGTCAGCTCGTCTCTCTGCTCCTTTTATTAGGGCAGTTTTTATGGCTAAAAATACCCCCCTTTCATACAGGCTGTCCCTTTTGTAAAAAAATATTTCATATCTAATTGCTTCCTGACCCAATCAAATGGTGGCATGGTAACAGATATTTTGTGTATTAAATCACAGTTGTGAGCAGGACAGAAGAAGAAAAACAGCATCTTCTACACGAAATGCAGAGCACACAACAGTACTGGATTCCAAAAGCTGTCACTGTTACTGTAGAGCTTTTGACCATTTCTGTACAGCATTGCAATATAGAATTCTTTTTTTTTTTTTTTTTTTAACAAAATATACTTTGAGAACAAAGATGCAAATGAAAACACTGAATTATCTGTTGACATTACTTACATATGTTTATAAACACCACATTTACCTTAACAAGAGCTGTCGGGAAAGTTGACATTTTTAGGGGGCTTAATTCACATTAATGTGCTTTTGTCACAAAAACAGAACAAGAAACGAGCCATAACACTAGCTTACTTGTGGATGTGTATACTAGTGAACTGGGGGCACTGTACACGGGAGATCCCTCCTGGTTTGCCTGGCACAGCAGCACCCTGCCTACAAGAAAGAGAGAGAGAGTGGTATCTGGTTTTGGAACACTTCAACTAAACCTCAGTTTTCATCTCAAAACAGAAATCAAGTCACAACCGGCGCGGTGCGCTGAACCGGGGGCGCTTTTTGTCCTTTGACTTCAAAGCAGAAAGAGCCCAAATGAACACATTGACATTGGCAAAAGCAGAACACAGACATGCCCCCAGAACCACCAGCGCTGCCGTCACCCCGCGGCACCGCCGGCCTGGCGCTCTCTCTCCCTCTCACCCTGCTTCTCCCAAAAGTGCTGCCCATGGGAGCACCCAGCCACCCTCCCCACCCTGCTGCTGCCTCCTCAGCCCCCGGCCCTGCCTGGAATCAGGCTCCTGGAGCCAACACAGCAGGAAAATCATGTGCAGCATCCCCAGCACTGACATCACGCCCCACCGAGCTGGGGGACATCGCTCCCGCTGCCGCCAAGTGAGCGCTGACACATCTGAACTCAGCAATGCACAGATATATTTGTGCAAATATATTACTTCATAGTAAATAAGCTGGGTTCAGGATTAAGAACAAAACCAGATAAAACTTTTTTTTTTTCCCCAAATGAATAAAAGTAAAAGCAATAACTAAAACCATTTAAACCAACGCTTTTGCAATGCTCATTTTGAGCAAATTGCACTAGTTTGAGGTTATTTTCTTGTTTTCTTTTATAATAACTTAAATAAAACGTGTCAGGTTTTTTTAAAATTGTACTTTAGCAGTCTTAGCTGAATACACATTGAACATTGATCAGAGGTTGAAATAACTGTACTTTCAAACTAGGAAAGAAACTTCTTCACTTCTGGAATGCAGTCCACCAGGAAGAGTGGGACATGAGACACCTGGTTTTGCAGATATATGTGCATATATCTGTATATACACACACAGGATTTTGTACACACATACACTAACATGCCTCAAGCTGTCAGGATTTGTGAATCACACAATTCAAACCCATCAAATCTTTATGGAATTTGTGAAACTTTAGACATTTTGCATTGACATGCAATGGAAGTGCACTGAGCTGAGTCCAATGTGTTTGGGAGGACAGGATTAAGTACAAATGGTGGGCACAATTTGCACAGTATTACAGAAGCAATTTTCAACTTCCATTCACCGGGCCAGAGCTCTCTCAAAATATATTTTAAAAAAATTTCGGTCATTAACCAGTTCTTTCTTTGTTGCTTGCAGCTGTCACTTGAAGGAGAAATATTGTAAATACTGAAGAATAATAAACTAATTATTGTAATTTATGCAATATAAGACTGTGACTACTGGAAATCTCATTAATTACCACATTCTTAACCTTCCCAGACAATAGCACACCCTTAACTAGCAGGATTTAGAGATGCTTGCTTTTTTTCCAGCCATCCACAACTAATATAAAAGACAAAGCATAAAACAAGCTCATTCTCCCCCTTACTTTAAAACAACACATCATTGACTGCATTGATATCTCAGCCTTCAGCCCTTGTGTGGAAGCTGGCAAATAAACACGCAGCTACTGAGAGCCTAATTACAAGCAGGATTTTCAGCTTTAATATAAAAAAAAAATAAATAAATAAGCCCTATCCACACAGTCATTTGACCCCAGGAATGTGTACACTGGAATATGGATGAATTTAACACCACAGATGCTTCAAAAGCTGAGCTACTGCAGAAGCCTGCAAATGAAAGTGAGCTGAACACCCAGAGGCACTCATCCAGCTGAGAGAAACACATTAGGAAAATCAGTCATCTTCATTAGGTCTTAAGAATAATATAACTATAATGACTTCAAGTATGCGTAGAAAACAGAGAAACAGATTTTTAGAAGTCAAAGGTTACAGTTTATTTATATTATTCACCACAAATCCTAGGTAACATTTGGCTTCCTCCATGCTCTATAGGTATTTTCCTACTTTTTGTAGCTAAGAATTTTATATCTTTTCTGATTTCATCTCATACAAATCTAATTTTCCCTACTTGTCTAATCTCTAATTAAAGTACTTCAAAACAGATGCTTTTTTCATCTCTGCTACTAGAGTGTATTTAATTTCTTGAACAGAGCCTTCTAATTATATTTTGACAATCTGCCTTTAAATTTGTACATAATATTAATACTGATAACTAAAACATTATTATTAGATTTTGTTGGGAAAAAATACGGAACATTTTAAATCTATTTTAGTAAGAAAAGATTCTTTCTTCTGCATCTGATTTTTGTATTAAAAATATTTAAATTGAAATTCATACAATGAAGGGAAGACTGAATTATTTACAGTAAGATTTTGGATAAACCTCAGAACACAGAAACAATTTATAAATTCCCTAGTGGGGAAAAAAAAAAAAAGTATTATTTTTCTTCCAGAACACTAAATTCTAGTGTGATGGAACAAAAAATTTGTTTGGGTTTTTTTTTTAATGAAGAGGATTTTAATATAAAGTTTGGAGGGAGCAGAGGCAGAGGGGACAGAGAGGGGACCAGCCTGGGGGAATTGCAGAGACCCAGCCTCACGCCTAGAATGCTGCCTGGCAGCACGGACAAAACCAGACTTCCCAAGATCAAAGACTATTCCCACTCATCCTTCTCTTCCTCCACTGTTTTCTCCTCCAGCCCATGATTAAGAACGTACTGTTTGATGAGGTCCTTTGCTGAAGCACCACAGTTATTTTGAGAAATAATTACTCTAAAAATATTCAGGACTGTGAAAAAAAGTGATGTGCAGTCATTAATATTTTTAGAATATTTAAAATTCAGTTCCCAGTGGTTTCAAGATCTCTGACTAAATGCATTTCCCCTCATTTTTTCATATTTCAAAAAGAAGTTTTTTGTGTACAGTTATTTACATGATGCAGATAAACTAATCTAATCTAAGAAATATGAACGTACTCGTGGTGCTGCAGAGAGTACCCACTGCCCCACTGTGTAAAACACAGCTAAAAAATATCACTGTATTTCTCCAAGTGCCAAGAAGTAACACCAAGGATCAACATGTGGACTCACCCACTAAATTATAAAGGATTTTTAAACCCTTTCTGTTAAAAACAGCTTTTAACTGGAACCACTGTGTAGCCAGCACTAGGGGCAGCTTTGGGAGCAAAGACCTGCAATTAGTTGAAAAGAACTTACACAATTAGCTGGAATGTCTCATGGTATTGTGTGAGGAAGCATAAATTGAAATAACATTTTCTGTAGATAAAAACATACACCATTAGCTCAAGTGATGTTGTTGGTGTAAAATTAAAAATGGTGCAAGGCCTCGATTACAGGCCCGGCTCTCTCCTGTCACAGGAAGCAGATGAAAGTTCTAGAAAGCTCTCCTGTCACAGGAAGCAGATGAAAGTTCTAGAAAGCTCTCCTGTCACAGGAAGCAGATGAAAGTTCTAGAAAGCTCTCCTGGCAATGGTTTAAAGTTTATAAACCATGACAGAGAACTGAGCCCACAATGCATCCCCTCACCCTACACACGGCACGAGTCCCTCGGCTCATGAACCAAAAGTTTCCAATTTACAGTGCTGGTATTTATTCTCCATTACATTCATTACAAAAAAGAAGAGTACAGACATTGCCTATTGGGGGTTTGCCCTGGGACACAACAAAGTGAGACACGGGGAAAAAAAATTGTTCTTGTCACTCCAGGGACCCTAAATGTGCAGAGCTCCATGGAAAGCTCAGAACAGGGGTGCTGGGCGCTCTGCAGCACCCAGCTGCTGCCTTCTCACCAGGGCAAGCACAGAACGCTTCCAGAGACAGGAATTAAACAACTCAATATGGGCTGCACCGGGTTTTACTGCACAGGTACCTAAAGTGAGTGTTTGGAATACAGGAACTGAGTAACTTCCTACACACAGGGAGATTTAGTGATGATTCCATTACTCTAATCCCTTGTACTCTCAACTTTCCAGGTAAACATCTTTACACATATTTTTTTCTATTGTATTATCAAAAGGAGCTTCTTACTGCCTCTCACAACTAAGTACCAGTTCATCCATTCTTTAATACTATTTACAAACAAAGAAATCCAAACAAAACCACAGAAAAAAGTGATTAAAAAACGGAGCTATTTGAGTCCCACTTTGCCTACATTATTATAAACTGTTATTTTAGAAGTGTAATCTAAATCTAAAAAAAACCATTCTTTATTGAATTCAGTGATTGTTTTTCATTTTCTTTTTCTCCCACTCCAGCTGGGTGATAGCTAGTTCTCCCTGAGTTAATTCTGATCATTCTGATCACTCTTTTCCTTTGTGCCTTTTACAGCAGCTATTATTCCTGAACGCTCTGGTGTTCAATGCCTGAATAAAACCATAAAGCTGCATCTCTCATGAACAAATCAGGAGATTTGCAAGTGTATGAAAGATCCATGTCCACTCATGGTTTGCTGTTCTAAAAGTGTAATTTAAGATTGGCATTTTCAGACAGAAATAGCACTATTTTTTTTCTGGTCTGAAATATTGTTCTGTGGTGGATTATTTTAAGATGTCTTGCAGAAATGGATCAGAAACACGTAATAAAAGGCTCCTGTTGTGCAGTAATAGTGTATGTTGGCTTCTATTGTCCCTTCTGACTAGGGAATTTAAAGAGAGCCTCTACAGCCTCTCTCTTGAATACATAATAGTAGTTAAGTGCTCTCTTAGCCCTTCAGTATCAATAGTCAAAGTACACAGACTTAGCATGCTTTAAAATATGCTGTTAATTTAAAAAGAAGTGCTCTGTGAGGGCCTTCAGTTATCTGGGATCTCTATAAATTGAATAATAGCCTTCAGAATTTAACACAACCACTCATGGATGGTTGTCTTGATACACTGGATTGTTTCATCCATTATTAACAAGGAATAATGTAGCATAACCCCAGACTCCTTTCTTCCAATATCTTAAAAATACAAACAAAACCTATGTTTAATCCCACCAAGGCTTATATATAGTTTCACTTAAATAAGAGGGGAGGGAGGAGAATCTAAAGCAGATGATGTCTAAAGGTGATTTTTCCTTAGCCCAAACCCATTCCTATATTGCCTTCTGACAGCAAACCTGAAATACATTCAATTATTGAACAGCCTGGGAGTGCTTGCTGCTGGTAATGAGAATCTGTGCTCTATACATACATTTATGCAGTAAGTCCATGACTCACATACAACCTGGAATGCATTGGTTAAAATACAGGGAGGGAAAAAAAACACACCAAAAAACCAGGCAGTGAAGGTTTGTGTCTCTAAGAAATTTCTTGGGACCTGTCCATCCAAAACTTCTATTTAAGATGTTATTTTTCCTTTTTTACACTTTTCTAAGCATAGTGGACGTTTCTTTGTTACCACCCCTCTTAGAGTGTCCCCCAGGCACCCAATGAACTGTGGCATTGATTCAGGGAACAGCAATGAATCTTCCAATTATTCTTTGCAGACCATCCCAGCTTTTGGGAAACAGACCTCTCTCCCCATTTATTCCTGTGCAGTATCCAGGATGCTGTCAAAATCGGGATTGGAAGGGGTCAATATCATGCAAGTAAAAATCAGAGAAGCAACAAATTTTGCAGCTCTAGTATGAGATAATCCCCCCTTAATTCCCCTTCTCCCTACCTGTTCCCTCTCTGCAGGACATAGAATTCATCCCATAATAACAGGGATCTCTTCTCCTTCTCCTGCCTGCTTAAAAACCCACTGTGTGACTGACTTGCTTCTAATTTAATTTACAAGCCAGCCTTCCCATAGACTGGCTGCACTGCAGGAACAGTTAATATAATGTTTCCATTCACCAAGTAAAGCAATTCCAGTAAACTGCCCTTTCTAAAATAATTTAAAAATTATTTATCAGCCACAGGCATTCCTTGTCTGGTAACTAAACTGAAACTAAATTTCACCAACTCAGCTGGTGCTTGCACCAAAATCTGCACCATGTTTAGAGAGTTTGTCTGTGCTCTTTAGTGAGCTTTATCACTGGCACCCATGTGTAAATCCTTATCCCCACACTGTCACCAGAGAAGTCTAAAAACGGGGCAAAAAAAGGAGTAGTACCATCAGGATTTCCTGTAAAATATGTTTACTGTAAGATGTCTCTCCACAACCTCACATAAACTCTGTGACATTCAGTGCCATTATTTTATACTGGGACATGCTTGCAATGAAGTTGTTCAGGGTCTTTCAAAAATCAAGTCTTTATTCCTAATCTTTCTAGGTCCCAGACATAGCAGCCAAGCAGGTAAATGATGGCTGTTCTTGGTTCACTTGTAACTTCGAGAAAAAACATGAGAGAAATTCTGAAGTATAAAGTTCTGAAGTAAACTCTGAGCTGGAATTATACTCTTCTTCAAAGAAGATACTTGAAAATATACAAAATGCACTCATGTTCTGCTGATAACTAAAATGGGTTGCATTCAAACATCTGCCTGTTGAATAAAGATTGCAAAAGGAAAAGAATCACAGAATAAATGAAACTGGAGCCTTTCTGCCCAAACACAAACACTCCAGTTTCAACATGGGCCTGCAGGGATTACAAGTGGATGTGTTTATGCTTTATCCTCTCATATTTTGTCAAGACACTATTTTCTGTGTAAATTACCTATTTCAGTAAATCTGTAAGACAGAGATGCAAATCTAATGCAATTAGATGCAGAGATGCAAATTACTAATCCCTCAGTTCTCTTTGCTTACACCAGCGAATGCTGGTTCTGACTTATAAATAAAATTCTCTTCTGAATGACAAGCTGAGAATATAAAAGACCAAAAATTGAATCATCATGCATAATCCTGGCTTTAGCTAGTCTATTTCTTTCCTAGCCCAGACAGGCTCCAGAATTTCAGGAGCATGAAAAACCATTACAAAAATGGTGATTCAATGTTTCCAAAGTTTCCAAAGCACTCGCTTTTACTAGAAGCAGTTCTATGCTTGGAGATTTCCAAAGAAAATCTGAGAGCACCAAACCAACACAGCCTGTAAAGCCTGCACAGCCCCCTCTCAGCTACCTTCATAACAAATAAATGAATGAAAACTGTATTTTGAAAGTTACTCTCAATAAGTATTATGAAATGCAATTACATATTGCATTGGGGGATCCTTTCATCCAATGCTCAAAATGGGAAAAAAATGCATAAGAAGGAAGAGAAAACATTAGCAATATGTTTGGAATACAATTAACCATAATCTTAAACTGCTTTAGCATTAATTTACAGATGTAATCAAGGTTTAACACAGAGCAGAGTTGTTTTCCATTCCACTTAAGTGTATTAACTTTACATTTCATACATTAGTTTATTACTTTACATTTCAGAATAGTTTGTCTGCCTGACTGTCCATCCTAACACATGGATCTTCCTAACTTGGTTATTGTTTTAATCAGAGGAATTTATTCCTCCACATAACTGCTACTAACTTATCTGACATTGCAAATATCCCACCCAGTTCTGAACAAACAAACGTTTTAATGATGACCTTGTAGTTGGTCTTAAATTTTTCTCTGAGAGATCCTCAAGCCAGTGCTTTTTATATCTACCCATGGCTGGTACTTGGATTACAGCCCCAGTTTAATTCTAAAAATGCATCTTGCAGCCTTAGCTCAGGCCCAGGCAGTGCCCACCCAGGCTCACCCCAAGCAGTTGGTGAGACAGGAGCAGAAGCCCTAAAACAGCTGGATTTAAATCCAGCCCCAAAACCTGCACCACACCCAGTCTGGAGAGGCTGTCACCTCAATTATTTAACTAATTTTAGGTCTCTCACTAACCAGGAAGCCATAGAACACATTTTCAGCGAAGCACCAGAATGATGCAAGAGAAGTCCAAGGATGATTTTTCTTTAACAATTTTCTTTGAGAGGAAAGAACAGCATTTAACTTATTTTAACCCTTTAAAATTTGGTCAATTACATCCACAATAAAAACATCTGAGCAAACACAAGAACTTAGAAAAAATGCAATGACAAAGAAAGGACAGTAGAGCTTCTGACCCCTCAGAAGGCTTTCTTTTGGGTTATTTAAGTAATATACAAAAAAACCAAGGAAACCTACTATGTGAACTCAGGAGAAACATGGAAACACGGTTATCAGATCAAGACCTACATCTCAGCAAGATTTTACCATCAAGCAAAGAGATCCAACCCCAAACACATCCTCTCCCCTATTCTGAAAGAACTCCACCTCTCAGCAAATGCAGATTATCTGCTTTTACTGATGCTGTTTGTGAAGAAATCCATCCTAATCCAGTATCAAATGGCTCCCCATACTAGACTGGGGTCAAAATTCACAAACTTTTACACTGAAGAAACAAAAACTCCCTTCTTAACAGTTTCCTACCTTCTGGCATAAAGCTGCATCTGCTGTTGAAGATTTACAATTAAATAATCAAATCTATGAAATTTCTTCCAGAGATCACAGGCTATCAAATCCCAATTATATCCTGTCTGATATAAATCCAAGAGTGACGCCTTCAAAAGGGTAACACTGACACTGTCTGTGGGCATCTCATTAAAATGTGCAGACTTCAAAACAATGGTGAATATAGGTAAATTAATCCTGCTCCAGATTTAAATATATAACCAATTGACTAAATTAATGTTTTTAAAAAAAAAAGTCATTGGCATTAGCTTTGAATAAGACTTGTTTAGTTTCCATGAGGATATACATTTTAATGAAGAACACATTCTAATGTAGCATAAGGCATAATTAATTCTGGATTATTAGTAGTATTTATTTATTTTTTTTAGTAAATAGCTAGTGCAGATGCTGAATTCCATTTTTCTACTGGCTTTAGTCATCTTTCATAAACCAAGATTTCCTCTATAATGGCTTGTAAAAGCTCCACAGAGTTTTAGAAATGCATTAGCTGTCATCAGTGGTGTTAATCTACCTAGGAACTCATTTGTATGATGGTATTTTTAACATTATGATTTTTGAAACAACTCTTACAGCTGTGTGTTATACTTTAAAAAGTGGCATCTATACAGCACAGGTGGAATATTAAACAATAATTATTTGACTGTAGTTAGAAAACTCTTTAAGCTGCTTATCTAACACTATTGCAAATATATTCATTTAGGGAAATCTGATTAGTCAATAGCAAAGTTTGAATCCAAGTGTATGTAATCAAATGGTAAAATGAGTTAATCTATGGATTGACAGAGAGCTTTTAGAAAAACACTGCTTCAGAGATACAACAGAGTGAACTTTTACCCCAGGATTAGAATGCTGTGCAAGCATATAATTCAGCTTCCCAAACTCCAAACATTGAGAAGTGTTTCTAGGGTATTTGCTGAGCTTATGCAAGACTCATTTAAATTCAAAGAGAAACACTAGAAAGATGAAATGAATCCCAGGTATTCTTACACTCCAGAAATAGACGCTTTAAGACATGAAGAGAATTAGTATTAGCAAGTGTACAGGAATCCTCTCTTCCCCTGGATTCGTCTTACTTAAGGGCATGGTTTTATATATATATTGCTATGGTAGTTCTTTACTTCTAATTATATATAACATTCTATTCCAAACTCCTGAACAAAGTTTTGAAAGAAAGTTTGTTATAAAATCTGAGTGTTGGTGGATACTGCTGACAAACGCCAAAAAGCCTGGGGCATCTAAAACTTCTCTGTCTTCTGAGGGCTTATAAAATAGTTAAAAATGCACAGACTCCTCCCCTCTCTTGCATTTTGGGTGATGGGGAAAATTTTACCAGTGATTGTGGAATAACTGCCCAAGAAACTGGGTGCTTACAATGGTCTTCACTGGGTTAAGGCTATTGATGAAGTGAATACAACTACTCAGCTATGAGAAAGGCTTCAAAGTATCTCCTGAAACTCCTAGAATTTAATAAAACTCCGGAAAAATAACAGTGCCTTCAGTAAAAGGAGGATTGGATCTTCTGCTTTCCACTGAGCTGTGCTCAGTGACTTGCTCTAATGGTTCTTCACCTCTAATCTTCAGTCCTTTCTTTCTCCACTGTCAAATTTTGAAATTTCTGAAATATTGGTTGTTGCTGATGACCAGTCAAGAATATTTTCTCATGTTACTGTGAATTCCACTGTTCTCTGAAGGAGTATTCCCTCGATTTCCAGGTGATTTCTGTAACATCTTTTCCCCACCTTGCATCTGGGAACTGCTAAAAATGAGCCTCTCCAACAGGAATAACAAAACTGTTTCTGCAAGGAACAAAAAAAGTCTTAAAATGGCCTTACTGTGTCTCAAGCCACCTGCTTTACAGGACTGATCTTTTGTAGTAACACAGGTGCAACAATATCTCATATTTCAATGCAGAGAGTGCAAGAGATTGCTCAAAAATTCATTGTTCCAAAACCCAAAAGAGAAAAACAAAAAAATCTGCAATAACTGAAAGGAACAACATGGAAGCTGGCTGTCAGACTGCCTGAGGCAGAAAGAAAGGCTTGGTATTACAGATAAAATATACACTATATAAAAATAAACAGGTGAAAATGACATTATAACAAACCACAGAAAAAAAGTACCAGAGCATACCTAGTAAAGAAACCCAGCTGCAAATCTGTGTTTTCCCAGCAATAAATGAATGTATGGGGAGCAGAACAGACTCTAGCTTAAATAAAGGAAAACTATGGGATGCATTTAAAACTGGCTGGAAATAAAAATAGATGAAAAAAGTATCCCAGTTTCCATGAAGACTTTGTGAGACAAATCACAGAGTTCTTCTTACAAATTTCCTTATTAGGACCTGCCGAATAATTTAATAAATATTTTACTGTAAATGATAAGAAATGGATAATACAACTTCATTAAGGATTCCTTTCTCATAAGATGAAAACACCCTTAAATATTATGCATTTATTTACTAGAGGGAGACTGTGTGGACAAAAGTCATCTTTTTAAAAATTTTCTGTCCATGATCATATACAGAAAAGTGCAATTCTGTGAAAAGCTGGAAGGATACATGAAAAAAATTCCCTCAGTTTTCTCTAAAATATCATTTTAGGACTTCCCAGCAGAAGGGTGGGAAGGGCATGAACTGGTGGCCATCAGGGAGCCTTGCCAGGCCCTGGAAGTGCAGCAGGAGTCTCCAGAGAGCCCTTCCCAGATGTGTCCCTGGAGATCCACACCAGCACCACCACGGCTAAAGAGCCACGCTGTCATTTACTGCAGCACAAGCATTTCCCAGGCACAGAAACAGCCTCACAAGGGCTGCCCAGGAAGAAAAATCCATAGTGTTTTGTACATCTCCAGTGTTTTGCAGTCCCCAAGTAATACTCTCCTGCTACAGTGTCTGCTGTGCATCCCAGAGTCTCTGTTTTTAGCTGTCACACATTTTCTCAATAAAGGTTTTTCTTCACAGAAGTACGCTCCAAAAAAACCCCGAGCTGGAGCAATCATGTCACTGGACCTACTGTTTACCATTATCTTCAAGGTTTTAGGGTTGATTTACATTGTGTTCCTCCCTATTTGACTTTAATTGTCTGCTTCAAGTTGTCAGGACATAACTATATCTTAGATTTGCATTGCATTAGGGGATCTTCTCCTTTCTCTATTGATCTTGTCTTACGGAGTAATTTAACTCAATTCTAATTTGCCTGCGCACGCGGGGTGCTCTCCATCCAGGGAAGTGAGTTATGTGTATTCAAGTGGTGCATCTTATGAATCTTGTTAAGCTTTACCGCCTTCTAGCCCGCACTGATGGAATATTTAATCACAGAAATGAGTTGGCAGATTTGATGTACAATACGGGGAAGCCTCGCGGCTGCGGCGCCGCCGGCAATTGAGAAACGGGGGAATTTGCCATTCATCAGTGCCATCCTGACAGCTTTGTATAACCTTCTGTTTTTCGCTTATTTATGAAGATTAAAGGTACTTTAAATCAACAGTTTCTCTGTAAATGTATCATCTTTATTTCAGAAGTGGCCAAATTTTTCATCATTTATTAAGAGTTAAAGGAACTTCTCGCACTGACTGTGAAAAAGTTGGTGCAGTTTTATCATGACAGTGCTGGAGACAATAAGCAAACTAAACAAGTAGAACTCTGTCTCAAAAAATCACATCTCTAATTTTTATCATCTTCAAATATTCAATTGCTTCTTCTCTAAGGAAGGTGGTGGAGGGAATCCAGAAGTAAAGGTAAGTCAGTGTGTTCTATTCTGACATGCAAGAACTGCGGTGTTGTTTTACTGTTTCATTTCCTAAAAACTTTAGGAGATCTGCACAATTATAACTAAATTGTTTAATAGAAAGTTTATGTGTTTAAATGTGAGAGATATTGTATTTTAGTCAATATAAATAAAATGCATTTGACATGCACTGAAAAACCCAACGAAACCCAAACATAAACCAGCCTGAATGTATAAAGAGAAAAAAAAAAAAAAAAACCAAACTGAAACAAATTAAGTATCTTGATGGAACTTTCTGCAAAGGTGTGGTGGTGTTCATGTCATAATTCATAAAATTAAATTAATACTCTTCTAATGGTAATTAAAGATTCTCATTAAGAAGGGCAAACACCTCCCTAGTGCTGGCAATAAAAATGCACTTGGGACTTTAGGAGGTTATACAAAAAAATCAATAACCTGCCATTTTATAATTAAAAGACAAAATAAATGTTAGGGAAAAGTCCAGTAAATTAGGAAAATTACCTTCAGGAGAGATTGAAAATATTGATTTTAATTTACAAACTATGTGAACTCTTCATGCCCTACTTCATGAGACAATTATAAGTCAGATTGTTAATTCTGCATACGTATTAGAAAATTGATTACTATGCTACGGGAATATTATTATATTTGTCATTAACACAAAGTCATTTATATAACATGACTAATAACTCTGACTTTCTAATTTATGCAGGTTCAGGGTTGGTTCACTAACTACTCAAACGAGATCAATGTTAAATTCCTGTTTTCAACATAGACATACATCATCAAGGAAATAAATCCTGCCTGCACCAAGTACTGCAATTCCATGAATGACAAGTTAGTATTTTTATTACACTGTGCCACTTTTCCCCTAATTGGAAGAATTTTATCAATCTCAGTAGAAGCTGTTTTTTAACCAGAAATATATGTTTGTAATAGTGTCCTCTTCAACAGTTTTCATCTCTTGAAGTCACTCAAATTAACAAAAGTTTTTCAGCTTTGTCAACTGGAGACTCAAATATCTCCATGAGTGGAGATTCCCCAGCTTCTGCAGAAAAACTCTTCCCATGCTTAGCTACCACCCATGAAAAATGCTCTCCTGATGGCTGTTTGTGGGTAGCATTCAAATTCTTCTGGAATCAACTGGACTACAAATAAGTTTATTTTCAATTCTGTTCCTAAAGCATATTTAGAAACTACTGCTAGCTGTGACTGACTTCCAGCAGACAAAAACTCCAAGCTGTACCCAGAAGCAGAATCTGGTCTCAGTCAGGTGAAAATATAGATTTAAAATACAAAAGCATCAAACTGAAAATCTAACTATAAAATGTAAAAAAAAAAAAAATGCTCAGGAAAAATTTATGTTTGCATTTATTCTATACCTATGTATGTCTACATACATGTATGTACTACATATATATATATTTATAGATAAGATTTTTTGGCTGTTGTTCCTTACTAAAGAATCCCTGGAAGAAAGTGACTGCACTAAAATACAAAATAAAATAAAATCTCATGTAGGATATTGCAGTACATTTAATGTTATACTATCTATTTTCCAATAAAAAAACATTCATATATCTTCTATATAAAGTTTATTACACCCAGCTAAGGTAAAATCTTGAATCACAAATGTATAAATGACTTATAAATAATGTGACTCACACAAAGAAAGTGAACCTCACACCAAACATGGATTCTGTACTTTTACATGTTTTAAAGAATACTAAAATGAAATATGGCCAGTGGGACAAAAATAAAGCAATCCTTACCTGCATAGAACTCTGGACTATAAACTGCACCAACAACTGGATTTAATTTCCAGCCTGCAGCAAACAAAAACATAACAGTTAATATTGCAATTAGTGATAATAATAACAATTATTATTATTACTACTATAAATACTATGATATAGAAAATACAGACAAAATTACTTCAAGAAAGGTCATTGTAATTCAAGTTTCATAGGCATCTTTGATTACTGATCGTTAATATCAGAGTCTGAGGTATGGAAATAAGTCATGACAGAAGGCATTCTGCAGCCATGTGGCACTGGAGTAAAGAGCCAGGTGAATTACCCTGGCTGAAATGCACATGGATTTACTCCCTGAAGCACTGGAATGAAGCCAGCACTAGCTCAGGTATCCACAGCCCCTAGAACAGGGCAGATGAGTTCTCAGCCATTGTTTTGGCTCTCTGGTTATGAGCCAGAGGAGCCAGGACAGCTCATCCTCTGGACACAAACATTTCTGATAAGCCTTTGCTAGTGAGGGTTATGGGGCAACCAAATAACTGGAGCATTTTGATTTTACCCTGGCAAAATGAAAGCACAGCCACAGCATGGAAATGCCTGTTGTAACAGGAAGGACAGGCTCTGTGGGTCCAGTCCAATCCAGGTCTCAAAGGGTACAAATCAGCCACTGCCTTGCTCTTAAATAATCACTGTCCTCCCAACACTGGCACAGAACCACAGCACTCACAGGTCTTCTGTACCTGTGCTCTGGCCAAACCCCAAATTATTGCTGACACTTCACACCTGGTGCAGCACTCCCAGGCAAGCCTGGAGCACCCAGGCTGGCTGCAGACACTGGGGGTGTGCAAAGCTTGGGGGGTATTGAAGAAAGCCAGGCTGGAGGGATGGGAGGGGAAGGGGCAAGAGAAGAGCAAAAGAGCTGCAAACTCATTTGTGTTCTCAGCTGCAGTGCAGTGCCAATTCCTGTGGTTTGCTCAGCCACAGGTAGATCCACTCCAGGTAACTGCAAACTCCCCCCACTCACACTCTTTTTCCTTAAGTGGACAATTATTTTGAACTACTGGAACTGAAAAATTAGGGGTTTTCCTAAGGCACAATCTCATCAGAGGAGTGGGAAGCACTTTTAGTAAATGGGAATAAAGAAAAAAAAAACAAACAAACCCTGAGCAAAAGCATATTGTAAACTCCAGAGCTTTGGTACTTAAAATAGAACTTATAACTGCTTCTGAAATCAAAATACAATCCAGACACTGGCAACAAGGCTTTTCAAATCACAAAAGCCGAGATTAGAAGAATTTAAATGTACACTAGGTTTATTTCTGCCTTGGCCCTATCACGTAATGCAAAAGCACAGTGGGAAATCATAAAACATCAAGGCATTATGAGACTGAAAAAGTGCAATGAAAAATCTCAATAACAAACAAAGTATTCCCACCCTTTCAAGCCACCCCTATCTCATGCACAATAACTAATTCTCAGTAATTAACTGCTCAGTAAGAGAGGGGAGGGGTGGTTTTGAAAGGCAACTCATGAGCAAGTTCAGAGTAAGCAGCTCTGCATGACACCTTTTCTGTAGAAGCGACTGCAGCTGCTCTGTGTACTGGGAAGACAGTTAGGGAAGCTGGAAAATGCCCAGCCAAGAAGGGCTAAAAAGTTTTTCCTCCCGAAAATACCACCTGAGTTTTACCTGATCCTTCAATTTTAAATTCCACAGGATTATATTTAGGAACATCAGAGTGCAACGTATCTCTTAGCCAAATTTTGTGTGACAGAAAATCATTCAAATTTTGAGCCTTTGGGTAAAAATCTAACTTTATATATGTTAGGGAATACCCAATATTTCAAATTCAGTACTTCCTCAGAAGACCACTGATCAACACCACCCAAAATGAAAGATTGGACAGAATTTTAGATCTGTCAGCTTTTGCTGTCAAAGCAGCTGACAGACATCTCTCAGCTTCTAAGTTACACTAACAGTGCCACAATTTGTCTGAGGGAAAGAAAAAAAAATAATCTTGGAAGACACAGATTGTTCTTCACAGCTGAAAGGCAGTCTCATATTTCAGCTCCTTACCACTCTCCCAGTGACGGCTGTCTCATCTAACTTTTTGAAGCCTATGGAGGAAATACTTCATTGTGAAAATAACAGTAATTAAACTTAACTTTATCTTGTCAGCCAACAATGTGCTGGCCCATAGCTGTGTGGGTTAATCAAGTGTGATGTGAGTTGATGTATCCGAGCGAGCAGCTGCCACGTAACCCTTCTGCAGCAGCTGGAGGAGGCAAATTCTCGGCTGTGGGTGTAATTCTGTGCATTTTTCTTATTGTCACAATATTAATCTCCTTCTTGAGTTGAAACTGTAAAAGCTTGAAACTTAAAAACCAGCCAAGGAAGGAAAAAGCCCTCTGCCTGACCCAGCCCCCTGGTTATCCAGAGCAGCACATGCCCAGTGTACAGAGGGAAGGAAATGATCCTGGGGTAACAAGCTCTGGTACAAAACAGGGCACAGCAACACAGAGAGGATTATTTTTGCAGAGAGGCCACCATGGCCAGAGAAAGACTTGGGTAGGAAGGAACTCTGTGACTGCATTTCCCTCCCTCCTGTTTGCTACCCAGGGAGGGGGACAGAGAGTGGGAGAGGATTTAACTGTGCTAATAGGCACTAGATTGATTTTGAATCTAAATTTAGGGCAACAGAAGGCTCAAGTCCAAAGCACCACTAGTGTAAACTTTAAAATATATTTATCCTTTTACATATCTCTGTTTCATGTTCCTCCTTTATTGCCGCAGTTCTCTGAATGGACTTGCCCATAATTCTCTGTACCCTACAACCCTTGGATGAGCATCTGGAATTACAATATGGGCATCAGAGGAAAATACAGCTGTGAACAGGATGGGTTGGAACATCTGAAAGTGTCTCAAATATTTTTGACAACATGTAGTGCTCCTGACACTGAATTTCTTTGCAAAGAGAAAGCAGTTGTACCTCCAAAGCATGAGGTGAGCCATCAAAATCATCCTGACTGATAACAAACCCATAAAAAACCTCTCCCAGCAACTGCTCATTTGGGGAGTCAAAAGTCACTGGAAAGCATACTTATTTCAAAGACCATTTAGGACACAAAAGTGCACCACTTATTTGAACAAAGCTGTATATATTTTTTTTTAAAAAAAAAACAACAAGTTTCTGTGCCTTGAAATCTACTGACTTCTGCAAGCCTATTAACAACATAAGCCCTGTTATCAACCAACCAGCTGTATTCAGGAATGAAACACAAAACAGAGCCTATCTTGTTTTTAAATTAAAATAAATATCAGTTCCTGACGTTTTGATAGATTACAACATGTGCCCCAACTACCTTTTGAATACCTGCCAACAACATGCCAGTCACAACACACTGTTTGAAAGATAAAGAGAGGCATTAAAGAGTAAGTGGTTCTGAAGCAAACAAAAAGGCATGTGCAAACAAAATGTTTCTGGCTACCTGCATCAGAAGAGTCTTGCAAATTTTAACGTGCTGGTGGAAAAACCTGACCTTATAGTTTATTTAAAAGATGAGACCTTTACTTTAGACAACAATAATCTTCAATAAATAATCAGCTCTAGCAGTGGTTAATTCCTGACAAAATGATAAAGAACTAGACTTGTACCATGCCAGGATGACTGATGGTACAAGCACTGATGAAACTAAATGAAGCCCCTTACACGTCTGCACTTCATTCCTTGTTGCTGGTGATGGTTATGCAAGAGGGACGTGACAGTCCTTGTGTGTTTACTTTAGGGGACTTCAGATATTAAAAAAAAAAGGTAAAATATGAAAATAATCAAAAGCTATGAACCGCAATCAGAGGTTTGCTTGGTGGGTACCTGGATTATTCTGCAGCATCTTGGATGTCTAGGTTCACAATAAATAAATAAATGCTAATTATTATTTAATTATGCACTGAATAGTGCATTTCATACTTTTGGTGAGGTCTAGATCAGAATGGAACAGGACGGGAAATGACAAAACACTTCAAGTGGGAAACACTTAACAACAGATTTTGCTCATCCTGGTCTTGGATATAAGTGAGAGAATGTATGGCCCAAGTAATCCTCCAGTGCAGGGCAAAAATATGAACCTCCTCAAAAACCACATGGCCAAAAATCTCCCATCTCTCATTGCCAGCATTCCCCTCCTTCAGCACCGGCTGTGCTGATAGGTAACATGTTATTCGCTCATGAGCAGTTTCGTAGCCTTAGGATAACATGAATACAAAATTCACATCGTCATTTATAGAAAAACTACTTTTATCATTACAATATAGCAGGCAGAGCTCATAGTCTCACATGCACATGGTTAATTTAGCTCTGTATTGCAACAAAATCTCTTTATGTGATCCAGTGAAGCCTCCTGTCTCTCTCTAGATTCACTGGGATGTTTAAAACCAGGAAAAACCAAGGAGATTTTCCCATCTGTGTAATTTTCTGAGCTTCACATTTACATACAAAACAAGGAAGAAAACAGTTTCTAAGAAATCATGAGGAATTTCAGCCCCTTTTTCTCTAGATCATTTTAACTAGCTCAATTATCATGTCACATGAAAACCATCCCTGTGTTTTATTTTTACTGTGTTACGAGAAAATTAGGAGTCTTTCATTAAAAAATAAAGCCACTGTGTGCCCTGGATTTTAGTAAAATCTCTCTAATGAGACCTCAAATACAGAAAATATGATCCATTATATTTCAAAATGGAAAATAGTCTAATCCCAGGAAAAACTGAATTAAATTGAAAAGCAAATACCAACAACTACACGGTCTAGCAAAACTGAAAGCATAATTGCCATTAACTTCAGTTCATGTGCTATTCTTTGTCATGGCTTTGTTAGGAACTTGTTTGAATTTGAAATTTCTGAAGCAGTAAAGGCACACCCAAGCATGTGATCAAACACACCCAAAGGAAAACATTTTTAAAATGTACTGTTTCCAAACCCCTCAAATAGCTATGGATTCTTTTTCTATCATTAATGTACAACATTACACCTACTTAGGTCAGTATTAGAGTGAATTTTTATTTTTGGATAGCTTGGAATTCTGATTTCTCCATGGGAAAAGAAAAAAGCTGGAAGCAGCACCCAATACCAGTCTGCCCCTCTTCTAACAAACTGTGGAAGGAAGACATGGAGCACGGTCTTTGACCAGATGTGTGTCCTGGTACTAAAAGGTTCTACAGGAGAGACATTCTTGCTGGTCTCCCTCCCTCCATCCCCCAAACCCAGCAGAATCCTCCCATCAGTTCACTCATCACTACACCAACACTGCACAAACAGAGAGCATCGCTCTCCCGTCAGGTCCGTGGTCCTACACAAAACCCACAGGACTCAGACCTCGGGACTCCAAAGGATCTGCGCTCTGCCCACCTGGCTTTGAGCCAGAGTGGGGAGCCAGTGTGAGTGCAGAGGGGAATTCGTGCCCAAGCCCATCACATTCTGCGAGTCTGAGCCCCGGGAACGCGGGAGGAGCAGAGTGGCACACCCCGGAGCGGGGCTGGGGTCAGGCATGCGGGGACAGCCACCCACAGCAGGGAGCTCATGCACTTACCATTCGTGTAAGGGTTGACGGTCTTTTTATTTGTCATTACACGTGCTGTGGCATTATTTACCTAAGCACATAGAACAGGGGATTAGAAAGGGTTACGGGGAGGGCCCGTGTCACTATTAAACGCATGCATTATTACTGCTATTAGTCATGTGAAAATAAAATGCAATTTAATTTATAGAAGGCAACAGGTGCATAACAAAATCATACTATTTATAATTACATTTACTTTCATAACCATTTTAACTTACAAATCATTTCAATAAAGCAACGTCATATCATTTAAACTTTAATAAAAAGACATTAAAAGCAAATTAAAAGGTACTGCATAATTTAAGACTTAAGAGCATGCTTGTATTCCATGATAACACTGATACAATAAATACTCAAAACAGAAAAAAAAAAAAAAAGATTATATGAAGGAACATGCAGTGGAGTAGAAAGGAAAGAGACAAGGTACAAGGAAACAAAGAAAATGTCAAAAAAGGGACAAACGAATTTTAGCAGTGTGCAACATAACCCTTTAGAAGAGAAGTACCATTGGAAAAGCAACATCTAGCATTCAACACTTGGAACAAGAGCCTTTTTCATTGCAAGAATTAACAAAATCATTCAAGCTTTAAAATCACAGCTAACAAAAGGATAAAAAGAGGGTGCATTATTTAACACAATATGGAGTTAACAATCTGAGTAAGATGTGCACGAAGTCATATCCTCAATCCAATCAGTGCCTCCCAGGCTTGCTTAAAACGTACACTCAATTACAGGCGTACCAATATATAGAAAAAAATGTAGCATCAAGAAAACTTAATACAACAAGTCAAAAAAATCCACGTGGTATATCAGCGCTAAATACGTGAAACGGCAGATGGACTTCTCCACTTACCATTCAGCACCATCGCCAGCATGGGTATGTATACAGTTACCATGGTTACTGAGAGTTTGGTGAGGGCCCTAAGCGCTACCGTCGAGGGGGGAAAATGAAAAGGCAAAATATGCAACATCTTACTCAAAAGACGACAGCATTTTCAATTGGTAATTCTTTTTTTTTTATTTTTTTTTAATTTTTGTTTTGTTTTGTTTTTAATCCTAACAAATACGACTGAGGCAGTGTTGAAGGGGATCCAGCGGCATGGCAAACATGGGTGGTGGTTTTTGGAGTGGGGGATGGCTCAGGCCACCCAGTCGAAAGAGCATCGTGGCTTCCTTAAAATTAAATGTGAAAATTGCTCGGTCTCTAGTCTGGCTTTGTTTCTTGTGCATCTTTTGGATGCTTCTTCCCCAATCAGAATTTTTTTGAAAGCCACTGTGGATCCCACATCAACCCTGCAGCAAAAAAAAACAAAAAAAAACAAAAAAAAGGAAAAAAATAAAGAAAACAAAAAAAAAGAAAATAAAAAACAACAACCTTTTGTTTGTTTTTGTTTTGTCTGTCACACTTTTTTTTTTGTTGTTGTTCTCAATTTTTCTAATTTTTTTTTTTTGTTGGCTGGTTTTTGGAATCTACTGCACCCATTGATTTACAAAACATCCAAAATAATAACTTCAAAATATTAAAGCTTTCTTTTCTTTTCAAATAGGTCATCCACCTTTCAGCAATAATGATAATAATAATAATAATAATAATTACAAAAGAAATAATAATAAAAAACCCAAGTAAGGCCAGATTCTCTCTCTTTATATATAAATATATATATAAACAATGGGAAGGGGAAAGGGGAGCACACAGAAGACACCAATGATGCATCTGAAACAACAAATGAGAGTGAAGCAGACATTTATAAAAAAGATGAAAAGGAAAATATTTTGAACATGCACCTCGATTTTACGGCCCTCTACCACGGTGCCGTGTAATTTCTCCCTCGCCCTGTCCGCATCAGCACTATTTTCGAAAGTTACGAAACCAAATCCCTGCATGCAGGAGGGAGAAGGGGGGAAAACAACATGCACATTATTATTTCAGTCAATGACCACTTCTTTGCTTATGTTCTCTCTCTTTAATTTAATATTTTCTTTGTCCTCGCTTCATTTCTGTAACATGCAAATTAGAAAAATTATAATTGTATTGAGATGTGCAATAAATAAGCAACAAATGTGAACAAATTTTTTTTCCTGTCATCAGTTAGAAAATACCCTCTGAGAAAGTCAAAGAATGATACCAAAAATACCTTTCTACATGTCACTACAGAGGAAAATAAATCTAACAATAAGAAAATGAAATTAAAATAAATTACAGTGTTTTCACATAGAATAAAATGAACTAATGAGAAAAGAAAATGAACCACATTTTAAAGACATGCAGATATCTCAACAAAATAAAAAACATGTGCACAAAATTCAACACTGAATGTCAATATACTCTAAACATTGCCTACTTAGTCATGCTGTTGTGATCATAAGAAACACTGTTCCCATGCAACACTAGGGTAACTTAAACTTTTGTCAAACTATACAGCCTTTACTTATTTTTTTATAAAAGGAAAAAAGAAAAAAAAAAGAAAACCACCAACAAAACAAAAGTACTTTCAGAACAAAGTATAAACTTTCTTGTATTAACAGATCAAAGAAAATTACATGATGTGAATAGAAAAAGAAATTCTGATAAAAGAAGAAAAATGCAAACGTTTTGAATAAGTTTAACTGCTTCATTTACTTGTTCTGCATATTATTTTCCACATATAGAACATGCAACTGGTAAAACTCCAGAACCCCACGTTAGTGGGATAAATCTGAAACTCTGCTTATGATAAACGCCCTCCTTTATAATACTAGGCTAAAACAAACATTGCAAATCCTACTAAAATGCCTTTTACACCCTAAGTCAAATTAAACACTGTTTAAAATGGCAAATATTTTGGAAAAATCTGAGAGTGAAGAACGTTTTAGTAACATACACCAACCCTTTGAAGTAATTCTTGCATTAGCACTACAATGCCTTTGCATGCCTCCCAAAGTTATCCAAAGAACCCTCCTCTACATCCCGAGCTTTCACACCGAGAGCCACTTGCAAGTCGCACGTGGTGTTTTGCACACAGGCAGTGCTCACAGAGATTAAGTGCTACTAAAACTGGGGGGGGGTTATTCCTATTTTAGCCTGGACTCTGTTCTGCTCCTGAGCAATCAGCCACTCACCACAGCTCCTCATCTCCCTTTGCTGAGTTTTGTCAATGTTCACCCATTTCCTCTCTGCAGGGCTGCCTATTACACAAAGTGACTGGTTTCAAAAAATAAAAAGGGGGGGAAATAATAATAAAAATATAGGGAAGACATTTCTACATTCATTTACACAAAGGGGAGATCAAATATCAAACTAAGGCAAAACTGACGCCAAGGAGTGAGAAAAAGAATGGGTATGGACAACAGAACTAATTAACCAACTGAAAAAGTGAAGTAACTCTCAGGATAATTCCCTGGGTTATTTGGGTTATTTCACCCACTCAAAGAACTCAGTTATTTATTCCCATTTATAATGCAAGAAGTGACATTTATGTACAGCAGTGGTCTCTGTTTCGTGCTCTCCAAAGCAGTTCAAGCACAGCTACTCTTTTTTCCCCGTATAAATCCAGCCCGAAGCCTGAGCTCCGAAGGGCTCTGTCAGCAGCTGCAGCTCCAGCTGAAGCCATGCTCACAACACCTGATTCCACACATTTTCTCCACACCACTCTCCACAATTTTAGCACAAGGCCACGACCTCACTTGCCACAAGACACTGAGGATGTAACTCTCTTTTTCCCAAAGCACCAGGAACGGTGAGAGAAAGTAAATCCCCCTCCTCTGCATTAATATCCATGGTTTAGATCCCTGGACAGGCTTTTCTTATACCTAAACCCATCCTCAACTTTAAACTTCTATTTCTTCTACAACTGTTTCTTCCCATCTTGTTAAAGCTCTATTAAAAAACCTCCTAATTCAGGATGCCAAAAAGAAAATTTCACAGCAGAAAACATCACTGGATCCATGGATCTAAGCGGGGTAGAACCATTCAGAGTATTCCATTCAGTAGCAGAAATTCCCCCAATTCTGTTTCTTCCTATTCTCTTATCTGACCTATTGTCCCTTCTTGGAATTGCAAATATTTGGTGGGAGTTTAGCCAGAATTTTCTGTCACTCTCCTAAGTTCACAGTGCTACCAGTTAATTTTTGTTCAAACAGCTAAAGAGAAAGATAAAAACCCAATTATATTAAAATTTGAGAAAAACATACAAAGTGGAGCCACAAGCCAAGATAAGACAGGAACTTCAAAGATTCTGAAAATAATAATCACTGTAATTTTTTAATTTCTTATGTTGTACTTATCTCATAATCAACACTACTTAACTTAAGCTCTTACTATTTATGCAAATCTTTAACTTTACCTGGCTGACAGAGAAACTCAAGAACAAAACACAGATTCACCCATCACACATTCAAATACCTACACAAACACATTAACATCAATTTAATATGCAGCTGAGTTAACAGCTGCATTCTATTAACTGGTAATGCAAATATATGCATTCAATTTTTAAAATCTGTCAAGTGATTTAATAATAGTAAAGTTAGTATGTGAGAAGCTTCTGACTTAATTTGGGAGGCACTTTGGAGTTCTCCTTATTTGAAGAAACAGGAGTTAATGTAATATACACTAGATACACATTAATACAGACACGCATAAACAGATTTCTGAATGTATATATAGAGCTGTCTAGAGCGTTGATTTATAACTAATAGAAAATGGTCAAAAATTCAAAATTCATCACTGTATATTTTAGCCAAGCTTTCTTCATTATTATTATACATTCAAACAAGCAGAAATTTGTAGTGTGAAACTTTCATTGTTTTAGGGTTTTCTTTTATGGAAGGGCTCCATTCCACAACATGATTTTATATTTTACAGTGGTGTTCTAATGTTATGTTTTTTGAATATGCAATTCCATTTTTTTTAACTATTATGGCATGAGAATGAGATTACTTCTGTTCGGATTTTTTCTTTTGCAACAATTGTTTAAAACATTAACTATTAGAATAAAAAGAAAGGAAAAGAAACACAAAGAAAAACATATTCTAGCAATTCTTATGCCAAACTGCAGCTAGAAACAAATTTGAATTCTGATCCTGCAAACTTTGTTACCTGTACTCAGTCTGAAACCACTTAGTAGTCCTTTCAGTTTCAGTGGGATTTTATGAAAACATAGATAAGCACTGCCAGGAATGGGACTTTAATCTGGTGCATCTTAATTCCTACAGAATGGACACGAAATGATCAGATTAAAAAAAAAAAAAGAAAAAAAAGAAAAAAAAAAGAAAAAGAAAGAACAGAAAAAAGATGTCCCTCTCATTCCTAATATTTCTTTTCCCTTAACTTTCTAATTAATTGAGAGAATCTAAAGGTACTTCTACAAACTGAAATATTGTATAGCTATAGCTGCAGTAACTGAGCAAGGTGAGAAGCACAGCCCTGCCCTGGAGACAGCTGGGCTGCAGCCCTGAAGGTGCAGGAGTGTTTAGTGACAACAGTCTGACCTGACCAAGTGAGGCAGGGATGTTACAAACCCAGCCAGGAAAACCTTTTCCTTCTGAAATCCTTTCTAGGATCTTGCCTTCAGCACAAGGCACTGGGATGTTTTCACGCTGCAAAGCTCAGTTTGGAACCACCTCCTTATGCCATCCCCAGAAGTTTAACAAAACCCTACACTCATGCAGCCCAGTGCAGGTGTGGAGGTTAAAGTGCCCACCTGGGGAAGATTTAGTGGCTTTTAAGTTTAAACTTTAAAGGCTTTTTTAGTTTAAACTCCTCCCACATGTGCTCAGCTCCACAGCAGAGGGGGATGGCTCTGGAAATTGATGGGATTATGCAGCAGGTCTGGGCAATCCATGTCTTTTGCAAACATTATTGAACAGCCATAGTTTAACAATAATAAATTTTGGCCAGAGTAGGACATACTAAGCCACCAAATTCCATCAATTTTAGTTGTTTACAGAAAAAGTGATGAGAATGTTCCAACTGAGTTTAGGCTGGCAGGCAAGGGGACTAATTAATGTCTGAACAATAAGCCAGGAGATTTCAGCTGTTCCATTTGGATTTTTTTTTAAAAAAAAGTGAAGACTTTAATTTCAGAAAATAAATATTAACAGAATTAAAATATATCTGATTTAAGATAGATTTCTGATATATATGATTCTTAAATATGACCGGTTACAGTAAGTCTAGCACAGAGATTACATTCCATTGCTAATAATAAATGATATATGAGTTACAGGAAGTTTGAAACATTAGTGAATAAACTTTTTAGTGTGTCTGACATGGCAAGAAAAGGAAAAAAGATATGCATGTGACAGACATAAACCCCTATAATGCAGCTGATATCACAGGTGAACACACTGGGCTACGGTTTTGCACCAGCTCACGCTGATGCAGTCCTGGACACTCTATCCTGCTTTATTTCATAAATACTGAATAAAGTGAAGTATGCATTCAAGGCAAAGTAATTTTGGAAAAAAAAATATTAAAAGTTTATAGTACAATATGAAATATATTAATAAAATAAATGCTGAAATAGATTGTTTTCAAAGGGTTGGTGTACTAAGGCTTTAACTAAAGAGGAAAACATCTGCACTTAATCTGGAACAATCACCTATTTTGTCAGCTAATTACTAAAGCGGATAGTTATTAGGTATCATTATCATCTTGCATTTCAATAAAGGAAAAAAATACCTGTACTAGTACAAACCTGCCTATAAATATCTTTAACTATGGACTCATCTTATAAAATAAATGAAATAATTACCCTTGAAGAATAAGGACAGTGAAAATCAACATTCCCATATAACAGATGACAGTTTGGAGTAGTTAAAATTACCCCCTTTAAAAGATATGAGTCCAATGATTTTCATACTGCTTAGAAAACTGACTGACAGCTCAGAAGATGTTTTCACTAACATAAAATTTCAGACATTATTTTGTCACAGCAGTGCAGTTGTTTCCTTTTACTCATACATTTTAAACAAAACAAAAAATTCCACAGGTGAATTAAACTGCTTACCTTTGAGCCTCGCTCATTAAAAATAATTTCAACATCTAAGATTTTACCAAATTGCTGCAAAGAAACAGAAAAAGTTACATGAAAATAAAATAACTTCAACCCTTCTATCATATGCAGTACAAATGCTTGTTTCAGGAAATGGTGCAATGCTTTAAAAATGTTAAACATAAAACCAAATATTGTCAAACACAGAAAAAGACAACACTTAAAGGAGTCAGATCAATATTATTTCTAAATTGTGTGCATCATTATGCTCATTACAATCACTCCACAGAGGAACTTGGAGGTCAGTGAAGCACCTGACAGCACAGTGAAGTAAAAGTCCCAAATTTCTGCATTTTCCAGAACAGGTGAAGGAGTTTGGTTTCCTCTGCATTACAGGAATAAGATGAAACCAGGTGGGAGTTCTGATGCTGCCTTCAGGGACTGAGGATTTCTTTCCACCCTTGCTGAAATGGGTAACCATTATTCCCTAAGAAGTTTTGTTTTACTGGAGCATAACTAGAAATGGAAAACTAGAAGGATACTCTGTATATCTCTCTCTCTCTCTCTATATATATATATATTAGAAGGATTTTGGGGGGATTTTTTTCTCCTACTGTGTTAGGTAGGATATGATGCAGACCTGCCATATTTCATATGAAATATTTCAACTCAAACATGCAGAAATTTCATTTTTTTTATCATTTCAGAAGCTAAAAGTTTTCTGTTACATTCTGGAAGTCAGCTGGAAACTCCAGCCATTCTCCAGTGTCATTCTTTTGAGACCTAAGACTTAGAAATAATAAAAAGAAATGTGTTCATTAATTTATAAATTACTACAATACCTTACAAAAAAAAAAGTCATCCTTTCATTTAATGTTTTTTCAAGCAAATCCTATTTTAAGTGGTTTGTTTAGTTTAAATAAATTAGCATCTTTTTTCTCTGGAGGGTTAATTATTCTGCCTTCTGCTATTCTGCTGATGAGCTGGAAGCTGTGTTCAGGGGAGGAAACTTGTACCAAGGCAGATCCAGCAGAACAGTCACTCATTTCCCAGTACTGCACCAGGATTCTTTTCCCAGTGACTGTTTCCTTCAGAGAAATAAATACTGAGGAACACCATCTTTTGACTCACACACAAACAGATTAGAAGAACTTAAAAATCGGAGCTGAACATGAAAGAAGTCCAGAGCCACGAGGCACTTGGTGCTGCCCTGAATAACCAGCTGTAATGCAGGAGAGAGTTTGGGTTTAGTGAGGCAGAATAAAGACAGTGAGAGCAGCATAAATACTTCAGAGTCAGGACTTGGATTCTAATAGATGTTTTTTTATATAATAGATGATTTTTTTAAATCTATTTCTAGATTAGGTTTAGTGGCATTTCAAACAAACTTCAGGGAGTAGAAACCCAGTCTAAGCTCTCTTGTTTATAATCCTATTAATGATGGCATGTCCAGAGCCTGTGTGAAACACTGGGGATGTGCTTGAAGGCAACTGTGGCCTGGGGGAAAAGCACAAACTGAGAGATTTACAGAAAAAAACATTAACAAAAACCTTCAAAGCTTACAGACCTACAGAACCTGCGGAGATAGGTGAGGATTCCCGTGTCTGAACTTTGTGCTGAAATTCAGCCCGTGCCTTCCTTTTTGGGTGCCTCACTCAGGAGGTCAGGCACTGACTGTTTAACATCGCCCTCCAAAATCAATAAATGCAGGCAGATAAATCTAGGTGTGTGCAGCAGCAATATGTAGGCATTTAAACCAACACAGGCAGCTTTCTGTGAATGTAGTACAAAGCACCCAAGTGCATCACATCCAGCAAAATCAGTGTCATTTCTTTTCCTAGTTGTGACTGGCAAATCAGATGTTTGATTATACATAGATTAAAGGGGAATATTTCGGGGAAATGGTTGAACAGCCTCAATCAGAGCTACAGTCCTCACAGCTGCCTATAATACAAAACACCTATTGCAGTGCAAATGTAAAAAAAAAAAAGCAGAAATAAACGATGAGCACTTACACCAAACATTTGTCTAAGATCTGGATCCCGGAATCTGAATGGTATATTTGAGACGTGGAGCCGTTTTGGCTGTGATTTGTTTTCTGTGTTTTCAGAAGATTGTGTCTGTTGCTGGCCATCGGTCTGTGCTGCATCATCTGTCTGCTAAAAGGGTAAAGAAAAATAAAGCACACTGTAAGTATTTCTAGCATTTTTAATACAAGGGGGTGGGCTTAAATTCTCAAAAAAAAACCAAAAACAAAACAAAACCAACAAACTAAAAAGCAGTTAAGTTTCCTCCAAAGCAGTGAGGAATACCAGAAGTTTAAATTCATGAAAATCAAATCCATTTCTGTATCTGTCTCAACAGCATACATTTTCAGTGAAAACATGTAACTGGAGAATAAGTAGATTATTATTTGTAGATTTGCTTAGCCATTCTTAATTAAAGAATGAGTATATCTCTCTATAAGAGTGTAGAAACTGCTTTAACCTCTCGTGTGTTGGCCAAGGTAAGGAAGTGAATCTGCACTCCAAATGCTGCCTGCTCACAGAGCAAGGCAGACACTCTGAAATCAGATTAGTGCTTTCATTCAGAGGCCACAGGGATTCTCCAGAGCAGGCAGGTCACACATCTCATCCTCGCTGCTGTTTCACAAGCAGTGCTGATGGGCACGGAGGGTCATTCTGTCCAGATAAATGGTGGTCATTATGGAAAAGGCCTTGAGTTGTGCGAGGGAACAGAGGTTTAATCAGTGCTGAAGGTTGCCTGACAGAAGTGTGAGACCCAGAAACAAAGTTTTACAGATTGTCTTCCTCGCCAAAATGAGGTTATGTCGTGGTACTTCTTACAGGGACAGCGTTCCCTGGTTTTGAAACTCTGGTTTAAAACTGAAGGACATTGCCATATGGTATGATTTAACAAATTATAAATCCACAGTGAGATGAGGAAAAGAACATAAAATGTCACTCATCCAAAAAGTAAAATTAACCAATGCTGGTCCATCAGTATGTTATAGAAATTACTCATCTCTGTACTTTAATTATATCCTACACTGCCTAATTAATTGCTGCTTGTACAGCACACAGTCATTCGACAAGGTTCTGCATGGGTATGTTAAAACAGCACAGTCACAGTTGTTTGCATGGGCAGAGGGGTTTGGAGGAATAGAAGGGGAAAGAAAACAGCTGAATGAAAAACTACAAGGATGACCTGACAGCCATCACTCCCTTTGCTCTGTCTTTCCTCTTCTGACACCGCTCTTTTCCTAAGTATTCATCCTTCTCTTGTGTGCTAATGTTACATTCAGTTTGTCTTTCTGACTTTTTTCATTTAAACAACAAAAAGAAGAAATTGCCCATTTCTTGCTAGTATGAAATTTCTTTTAGGAGACAACAGTTTAAGCAACATAAAAATGGTTAAATAAAACAAACCTTACCACACAGTTTTAGTACCAACAAGCCTGTTGAAGAGGAAACGAAAGAACTCAAACAGAACACATCATTTACATCAGCAATAACTACATATAAATTGAATTCTAGCAACAATATCCTCCCTAGGGAATATAAATGTTCTCAAATTAAAAGTACTAACATCTATATTGCCTATACTTCTGTTCTTAGAACACTCTATAAACAAAGGTCCTCATTTCTGCAGCAGCATCAGTGCATCCGTAGCATCTCTGATATTTCACAGGATACGATGAGACTCACACAAATACAAACTTTTGTGTGCACTGAAGAAAGATTTACAAGTGATCCAAACAAATAATGGGATCAGATCAAGTATAAACCTAAAACTGAGTCAGTGCCATCACATCTCTTCATCTGCTACTCCCTGAACTCACAGGCCCACAAAGTAAATAATTTATCTTTATGAATATTTAGTGATTTAAATAGAAAATATGGTACATAGCTGTCAAGAGACAAAAATGTTCCATGCTAATCTATTGTTATCTAAAATCAACTCAAAAATTCAAAATTTAGATTTTGAGGAGCTGTTTCACCCAGAGACACCACAGGGATTATTTTTACCTTCAGGCATAAAAGGAGAGAAATACAAAAGAAATTTGGTCTGTGAGAGCAGTTGGGGGATGACAGACTGGAATTTGAAATACAACACTCCAGAAGAATTTGAGGTCAATTAGGTTAATCTGAAGAGAACTAAAGAATCCTGAAGGTGCTGTTAAGCCTCAAGAAGAGAGGGTGCCCCAGGAAGGAATTATATAATCAGCATCCTGTATAAATGTAAATGGGAAAGAGCAATCTCTGTTCATTTTATTCATAGAAATGAGGAGTAGAAGGGCTGAACTGTGCACCACAAACATCCAAAAACACTGGGAGCAATTGCCCTGCTAAGCAGCTGAACAGATTATGGTCAACAACACCCAGTGAGGTTTCTGAAGGTGGTGTTAAAGCAGAGCTACAAATTATGGGTGAAGAGGATAAATCCAGGTTCTGCTGGTACCAACCAACTTTAGTTGGTTTCACTGCTTTTTAAAATCATTTTTATTCTAAGAAGCCTCAAATTTACACTCTCAGCACAGAATGTCTCAGAGTCTGGGCAGCAAGGGCTGAAAACCAGGAACTTCAGCAAGTCTCTGTCATCAACAATTCATAACTGTCCATGACCCTCGAGATCCCCGGGGCAGAATTAACTGGGCTAAACCATTTAGAACATATTAAAAGGCTTGGCAGTGTAACGGGCTCTTTACAAAGCACATTATCATCCAGAAATCCACTGTGTGCCTGGGAGATCTGGACAAGGATAACCACAAATTGAAATGGGAATGTGAAGATTATGCAAAAACTTTCAAGTAACACCAAGGAGGTAAAACACACAGGGGGCAGAGGACAGGCTGGGTTTTGAAAAATCCCAGCCAGGCAACTTTCAGAGCTCTGTGGACTCACAGAACCAGAATGTAATTTACCTCACACATACATAATGCATTTCAGGAGAATACCTTCACTGCTAGAGGACCTGAAGAGTGGTGTTTGAAAGTTCTTTAAAAATTAATTGATGTTAGGATATGGCATTATCCTTCCTCCAGCCCTGCGTACAATCAGGCTGCTTCTGGCCCCTCTTCCACCACATAGTTACAATTATAAAATATTAAAGATTCTTAATATATGATAGTCTTAAAACTTATAATGAAAGTTATAAATACAGAATGTAGAAATAGAAAATCAAATTCTCACTCACAGCAAAACAAATTGAGGTGAGCTCCCTTTACTTCAGTGAGCCACTGAAGGCTTACATATTAAAATAAATTAGAATTGAAATATTCTTACAGGTAAGAAAACCCATATCAAAGAGGGCATTTCAGAAAAATATTTCTTTTTTTCATAAGAGATAATTTCAGTATAAACATTTGGTATCCTTTTAAACCAAATTCATCATCAGGAGAGTTAATATCTACTGTTTCTTAAAGAAATTCTTTACCTTTAGCAATTTTTTTTTACTTTTTGTTCCCTTAACTCAGTTCTAGAAACAGAAAGCTTCTACTCTGTAAAAGACTTCACTCAAGATCTTAAGGACTTCACACTGAAGTAAAATTGTTCAAGTAATTTTTCTGGTTTCCCTTGCTAGCTTTTCCCTGAGAATTTAAGAAACAAAAATTATACAAGCACAGAAAACCACTAAACCAAATATTTTCTTGGATAAAATAAATTTGACGATTTTTTATTTGGAAAAAATACTAACTCCATCCCACACACAGCTCTTTCTTCAAGGCCATTTTAATCCAAATTTGCATCAATTTTCACTCAAAAACACATTCTAAAACCTTCAGGCAGCCTCTAATGCAACCCCATTTCCCAGCTGACTCCTGACTGGACACTGGAGTCTCATCTCCCACCTGCAGCACTTGTGGCAAAGGCACCACACAATAAAGAAAACAAGAAAACACAATAAAACAATGGGCAGTGAACCTGAGATCAGTGAGGGCTTTGTGCACTTTGCTTGGGTAAAAAATCCCCATTCCATTCTCCTTCCTGGCTCACACAAATTTTCTGTGTCCCCTTCCATCCATCACTGCAGCCAGCCAGCCCTAGAATGTTTCTTACCCTGGAACTGTGTTTTACTTCCCCTCCATTCTTTTTCACTAATATCTTCCATTTCCTGCAAAACAGAGATGGTGTGCACAGAATCTTTCACCCTCAAATCCTGTTTCCAACACAAAGAAATGCAGTCCCAGAAGAGTTGTTTGCACACCACTAAGAGAACGCTGTTCCCAACACCAGCTTTTAAAGACTGAATGGAACATAGACCGCAGGAATGCCTGAAATGGAACTAAACCTTTTATCTCTTTCTGGACAAAGTGAAAATAAGTAGTATTGGAACATGAGGAAGCTTTTCCAAGTCCTGATCATTCTGCTATAATCTGTAAACAAACACAAATCTGTTGCATATCTTTTAAACCCACACCAAGTCTAGAGGAAGAACAGCCTAATTCTAGCAGGAATAACCTCTAAAATATTTACAGGGTGAAAAGAAAGAGGAAAAAAAAGTGGAGCAGATTATTTTTTTAACATATGATAAATGGTAAATTAGGTGCTGAGTATCTCATGTATACATGCCAGCATAGGGTAAAGCTCCTCAGAATTTCAAATCTAGCAAAAAACAATGCACCCTTTGAATTTTTTAATAAATGCTCCAAACAGCACCTGTTTTTTCCTGCTGCACCAATCAAGTTATTTCTCAGAGAGAAAGAGCTTGTGAATGTCTTCTAGGCATTATTTGATTAAGTTGACAATATTATGTGAGCAATGGTTGGGTACCCACTGTGCTGTACTTTTGACCAAATTGATTTGTGTAATGAACACTTGCTCTGTCTCTTCCCCAGCCTGAACAGGGCTCTTGATTTAACTGGTGGTGCTGGAAGCCAAGTGAATTTACAGCCCCCACAGTCATTCTCTCTCAATCTGGAGAGAATAGCAGCAGCAGTACATGAGCAAGCATAATTCAATACATTGTGCTATAAGCGCAGAAAATAATATCAGAGCTCTGCAATATACCTGTTTGATTTGATTTGTAAACCTGATAAAAAAAGCAATCGAGAAAAGTTCAGCAGAAAAAATATATATACGTCCTGAGCAAAAATATAACCATGCCCAATGTGTACAAACTGAAAAAATCATGCATAGTAAATCATCTTCATACTTCCCTCAGATAATATTGCACATTTTCCATTTTAAAAGGATCTAGATTCTGGAAAGTTACCTTTCCATTAAAAAGTGAGCAAAGAGAATAATTTAAAACCGAGTTTGGGGCTTTCTGAAAATGCTGCTTCCCAGATACACCACTAACAGAGAACTGACAAAGTGATGGGCTTGTAGCTTTCCTGTTTTCTTAAGTAGATCAACTGATTAATTAATCATACTTGTTTTGATAAATTTATATTCTGAAAAGTCCCAGCTCTGCAATGTGCTTCCCAGAAGCATAACAACACAGAAAAAATAGAGTTAGATACACAGATCCATCTGTTTGGACTTAAATGTTCATACAAAGATATGCACAGGAAAAAATTCTACTATTGTGCTATTTCACAATGGAGATAAACATTACCAGAAGTATCAGTGGCTTTTCTGCATCTCTGTTCTCCTTTCGTCATGAGTAAGATCAATAGTGAGGTCTCATTGTTTTCAGGATACTAAAAGTTGAGATTAATTCTTCAAATTAGATCTAAAGATAAAAATATTTCCAGTACCTCATATATACTGCACAGCATGCAGCTCATGCCACATCCACTTAACCCCTTAAGAACCCTTTCCTGAAGAGAATGTGCCCTGTTCCTTGTTCTAATCTAATGCAAAAAGCACATGGATGTGGGACTTGCTGCTGTGCAGAAAGAAATAAAGAAATGTCATGATATAATCATGCCTACATTTGATAATTTGGAACTAGATGATCCTTCAGGTCACTTCAACACTAACCCTTCCATGATTATGTTGCTAAATTTCTGGTGTAGCTGAATATCTCACACTCCAGAGATGCTTGGTTTCAGAGACACTGCAACTGAAACCCTGCAGGGCAAGCCCTGACCCCCTTGGTTTTCATGGTAAAACTCCCTTTTATTTCAGCTGGGTCACAACTTCACCCTGATGCTATACCCACTTGACAAAGTAATTTCAGCATTACTATTAACTTCACTCAATTTCCCAGATGACAAAAGGCATAATAATCATGGTTTCATATTCTTTACAAAAACATTTTACTCCCCAAAGCACCAAATGCAAACTGACCCAAGCAATCACTGGGACAGCTCAGGAAGAAGCAGGCAGAGGAGCCAAGTCCCTGTCCTGAAGGCTGTGTGCCCCCTCTCCAAAGTGCTCAGCTCTCACCCTGCCCACTGGCCAGTCCATGGATGCCTAAGAGCCATTCTCCCTCCCATCTCACTGGTGGCAAAAGTGTGTTAGATGTTCAGTTGTGCCCATCTTTCACAGCTGAGGGGAAACATGAGACACTTTTGGGATGCAGGCAGGGTGGCAGCACACCTGGGCTAAGGGAGAACACACAACCACCTCCCTTCTGGAATATTTCCTGTCAGAGGTCCTTGAGCAGTCACATGAATACAATTTACTCCCAGGAAGGCAGTGTAAGGTGGCTGACTCCACTGGGGTGTTTGTTTTAGATATACTGCCACACACAAGCACACCCCAGTAGAATCCCTTAATCCAATTTACTGACAAATGAAAAAGAACCTGAATAATTTTGTGCTTTGCTTCAGCAGTTTCTGACGTTCCACTATTGAACATGCTCTGGGGTTTCAGCAGATTGGGTATTGTTCAGGGCTGAAGACTTGCAAGCAGCAGTGATTATTTCTCTCATTTCTAGATGGATGCATTCTGGATGCTGATACCACAGGCTACAAGAAAGCACTGCTATTACTGTGATAGCTTATGCATGGAGAGCTAGCAGCCTAAATAAGAGATCATTAATTCTGAGGACAGATAGGAGCAATAAGATAGGTTTCTTAAGCCTCTGGTACTGCAGGACAACCAAAGAGTAATTAATAACTTGGCTACATTAATTATTTCCCCAATTAATCTTCCTTAACAATATGGAATATAGCCCTTATATAGTGCTTTACATTGTCTTTGCTGGTTCATCATTTTTCTTCTAAAATATTCAGCAGGGTCTCAGGGAATAGCCTATCAATCATGTCTGCAGGAGAATCACCAAAAGCCATATATTTTTTGACTTGTGAACGTGTCTCAAAACCTGGGCCAAATTTGCTGGCATAAAGAATAGATATTACTTTTAAAATAATATTTGTAAATGGTTTTACTGGAGTTGTGTGTAACCAAGCAGTTGCCAAGTTCAGTTAAGGACATCCAGCTGACATCAGCGTATCAGTAACGTGAAATGGGAGAAGGAATGATAAAAGGTTGCCTCAATGAATTATTTATTGCTTGCATCGATTCAATAAATATTTCTGACCACCTACTGATCCCATCCACAACATCACAACAGCAGTTAACAAAACCTTTCCCTAATTAGCTGCATCCTGGCTCCATTAGCCAAGAAGGAAATGCATACACATCATGTACATCTTTAGAAGTTCACACTACGTATAATAAAACTCAATTATTGTGATATTTTCACAAGATAATATTAAAATTAATTCCTTGGATTTATCTTTCAAAAAATTTAGCAGACAGATTAGGAAATATTATACTGTCAAAGGACAAAAGCATTAATTTAATCCAAATGAAAAATCTTAAGTAGTGATACAGAGACACAAAGAAATACTCAATTGATTTTGTTATTCCCCTTTCATCTGTTAGTCAGAAGTCTGGGTTTGTTTTTGTTTTTTTTTTTCTGATGTAATTCTTGCAGGAAGAAAGTGTTCAAAAATAACTTTGTTTCAATGCTTGAAAGCTTAATGTAAAATCCAGACAGGCAACCAATGAAAATATATTAAAAATCCCCAGGACAGTAAATATAGAAATCTTGATCGAGGGATTTTTATCATTTGAGTGGGAGCTGTAGCTTCACACTGCACAAGCTGGCTTACCAAGCATTACCAGAACAAGAAGCCACCAGGATGCTCAGCACTAAAAAACGGCTCATGCCATTTTCCCCCACAAATTGCTCAGCACATTTACACTGCAGATTCATTTCTCTCTCACTGGAGCTCGTTTCCCCCTGTGTCTGAAAGGACACACAGCACTGCCGTGGTTTCCTGAGCACCTAAATCCTCAACATCACACCTGTCCATCCTGGCACCTCAGGGCTCAGGCTCCTTCCACCCACCACTCCCCATAAATTTGATTATATGAAATAAGATATACAAAATTATATAAAATAAGACTTTGAAAGCATCTAAAAGCATCAATAGGGAATAGCTGTGCTATGCTTTAAATAGGCAGAAATACAGATTTGCCATCTAAGTAACAAAGTTTAACAGAAAAGGGGTAAAATAGATGAAGGAATGTTGAAAGGTTTTGTAGGGTTTACATGTAAACATACACTACATGGTTATGATAGTCTTTAAAACACTTTAAGTTGCACTTTGATAGGCAATAAATCAAGACATGATGCCCTTTGCATCTGACTGATGCAAAACTTGGTGTACTCTGGAAATCCACTGATTCTCCCCAAGTTCTCCTGTCCAACTCATTTATTACCTTAATTTATGAAGAAATTATTCAGAAAAGAACACAAATCAATACACAGCAAGGCAGCTGTACTTTAACCTGTGGTCATTCATTCATGCACAAGTATTACTGCTCTAATATAGAATGAGATTATTTTTTTAAATGTTCTAATTAGCTTAAAAATTCTTTCAAGTGTTATCCCTCATAAGTCAACATTATAAAAGACTGCAGTGCTGCAATAAAGCTTATTAAACTTTTCTTCTGGCGGCAGGCCCTGGACAAAATCATTTTCAACATCTCCAACTAACTTGTACAATGTTGTGACATTTAACAATATTTGTCTGAATAAAAAGTATTAAAAAAAAAATTTAAAAAAAGGAAAGTGTCTTTAGCAGGTTTGGCTAGGAGTTGTTTACACTCAGCTTGACTCAATGCACACTAGTTTCTGGAATTCCCCTCTGAACTAGATTTATGTCATGCATGTAAAGCCCCTTTTTGTGAGAGTTGTGTTGACACAACCAACTGCTGAGTGAACTTGTGAGAGCAGAGACTCATGCTGAGAGAGAACGGCTGATTGCTCCAGCTCCAGCTCACAAAAAGAAAGAAAATGTGACAGCGTGATAAAAGGTTTTTCTCTTTGACCCCTCACCTATTGCTGGATCCCTACTGAGACTTTCCATTTGCTCACTTGCATATCTTTGCCCAAGGAGTCAGTTGTTGAACCCTCAGAAATACAGAGGAATTTGAGGGTTCTCCATGTCACAAAAGGACACTTTCTAAATCACACTGCTCTTCTTACCCTGAGCTACTCACCAACTTAACAAGCAGCAGTTCTGCTCCTTGCAGGACAGTAATTTCTCAAACTTAGATTATCCATTTCATGAAAAAACAGCTGAATTTATTTTCCTTATTGGGTGTGTTTGGTGGTCTTCAATCTTAGCAAGCTGCAGCCAAATGCAGGCAGCATTTCCAAAAAGCTGTGACATTTTGAATGGAAAAGCAGGTCTGTATCTGCTCTTCTCCAAAAGCAGAGTGCCTGAAGTTCCCCAGTGGCACAACCAGACACAGACAAGTCCACATCAAAGAACATTATGCTTTATGTAAATCATTCTTTTTCATTCTTCTCTTCAACACCTTTCCTTCATTAACGTGAAAGACAATTTAAAGTTTTAGGAAACACCCGTTTGTCCTTCCCTTCTTGCACTTCAAAAAATAAACAAATCTAAAGAGTAGTGGATGGTTCAAAGAATTTTTAAAGGGATTAAACCATTTCAAATGTAGCAGTGAATGCTGATGTTGTGATGACTTCTGCTTGATCATATGAATACAGCTTTTTACTGAGCTGCACAAGGCAGAACTGCTTTGAATACTGGTACTCAGCTTTAAGGAAACATCTCCTGAAGAATTGGAAACAGGACTCGGATCCCCCTGAAATCAAGTTCCCATTCCTGGAAAAAGTTCTCAGGGAAGAGGGCAAAGGAGACATTCTCTAACAGCAAACCTGGAATAGGGAGGATTGGCACTGTGAGTTTAAATCTGATTCCCATCCTTCTCTGTTCTCACACAAGCCTGCCAACAGACCTCTTCCCTTATTCATCCTCAAGCACAGCAACCAGACGTTTCTCAGCCAAAATACTTCTATTTTCATCTAACCTCTGTACAGAGAAGCCATTAGCCATAGCAGCCTCAGGCAGTTTAGCTGTCTGCAGCTCCCTTCAGGAATCAGTCTGGGATGGTACAGCCACGCTCCCTCAGCCACTGTGGCACAGATCCCTGGACTGTCAGGAAAGGGACTTGGTCAGCTGCTGCTGTTGATAGATGAGGGCAGGCAGGGTGGGGTGACTGCCAGCCCAGAGGGTTGTGCTGCCGTGCAGAGGGATCCTGACAGCCTGGAGAAACAGGCACAAGGAGGCTCGTGGAGCTCAGCAAGGTCCTGCACTTGGAGAGGAACAGCCCCACGTGCAGGGGAGTGACTGGCAGAAGAGCAGCACTGCAGGAAAGGAGTCCAAATGGAACAGGAGTCAACAATATGTGAGGGATTGGAGCATCTGGCAAACAAGGAGAGAATGAGAGAGCCAGGACTGGTCAGCCTGCAAAAGAGAAGGCATAAACGCCTGATGGGAGGGAGGAAAGATGAAGGAGCACTCTGGCCAGTGGTGCCCAGGAAGGAACAAAAGGCAATGAGCAAAAGCTGCAGTACAGGACATTCTGTGTAAGAGCTGGGAAAAACTTTTCCTGGGAGTGATCTAACATTAGAACAGATTTCCCAGAGACCTTGTGGAGCTCCCTCCCTGGAGGGGTTCAACACCCATCTGGACACAGTCCTCAATAACCTGCTCTGGTTGATCCCTCTTGATTTCTCAGCAGATCAGGGCCAGGTCCTGCCTTGTACACCCCTGGTACGCAGTGACAGCAGGACAAGGTCACAATCAGGGGATCAGGGTCCTGTTCAGTGGGTCAGGGTCCTGGTCAGGGGGTCAGGGTCCTGTTCAGTGGGTCAGGGTCCTGGTCAGGGGGTCAGGGTCCTGGTCAGGGGGTCAGGGTCCTGGTCAGTGGGGTCAGGGTCCTGGTCAGGGGGTCCCATGACAGGCAGAGCTGTGATGGGAGCCCAGTGAAGATGGGCAGGGCAGGAAGGACCAGCAATGCCCTGACAAGGACCATTCACAAAGGCTGATGCCAGAAAACAAACAGGGAGAAAACAACATGCAAAGGGAGAACGTCAAAAAAGGGAGTGGGAAAAACATTCATTTGGATGGGTAAAAATTTCCACTTTCTGTGGTGCACAAAACACCCCCCACACACAGAGATCTGTGTTTTCTGTCACCTGGCTCGAAAGAGGCTCTCAGACACAGAGAAATGGAATCCTCCACACCTCAGCATGGCACTGCAGCAGAATAAACATTACATCAAGCAAATTATCACACAATAAAGCAATACTATTATGTCAGCAAATGACCACTGTAGGTCACCTCTTCCCATCACTGTTCTCCACTGTGTGATGGCCACAACCCAAATAAACATGACATTCTTCAGGGAGGAAGGATTAATGTTACAGGAAGGCACCCCAGCACCACCACTCTCCCCACAGTGCATTGATTTACTTGGTTACACTATTTTACCTTTAAAGCTCACTTGGCTAGCTAAGATTGCTACACTCCTCTTGTAAATTCTCTTGACATATAAATTGAGTATATTGTACAATAGTATAACCATGTAAGTAAACAAATACATTTATTTTTTGGGCAGTCACAGTCACCGCATCATTTGTTAGTTCCTAGGATTTTCATTCCTTTCTGCATTCCAGCTTCCTTTCCACCTGCACAGCATAACTGAAGTCTCTCTGTGCACACACTTTGTTTCCCATATTAACGTTGTAATCATCACCTGATTCCTTGAACTATAACTAAAGTGTGATCTATTGTTTCTGGCCAGTCGAAAGGAAAAAGCAACATAAAGGAAAACTGAAAACAGAATTTTGCCAGATGCCCATCACAGGGTTAGCTTAGCAGCCACCAACCTCTGTGAGAATAATGCCAGTGCCCAATACCCCAAAGCCAGTCTTTCATCAAACTTCATGAATATTTTACTTTTTTTTTACCATATTTCAAACTTCTACTGCAAAAGAAAGCCCCACTCAATCATCTCTGCAGGTTAGTCTAACATCTCTGTGGACTTAAACTGGAAAAGGAGACCAAAGAAGAAAATATGTTTTAGTTATTTTTATGAAACTGCTTCTAAACCCAAGTTTGTCTCCCTAACTTGTATAAGAGGTCAGCCAAACAGATTTTCAGTTTCTTTAGTGATACTGGGACATGCAGTTATGTTTAGCTTCAATGCTGCTTCAGAAAATATTGGGTAATCTAACATACACTCAACAGAAACCATTTCATGGTTCTTTTTTGCTCTTTTCTAGGTATGGAACTTTCATTCTACTTTATTCACTGACTGCCTTTTCTGCTTTTTAAGGAAAAAAGAGTTTGGTCAATCAGTTTGACAACCAAGCCTACACTTTATAATCTGGGCCCTGAGAATGTGAGGAAATCACAGGGTTTTTTTAATCCATAAAACCAGATTTTATTCTGGATGAGCTGGGAGTGTTTGTGTGAGCAGGACTCAGACACTAATATGAGAGGAAGTTACAGCAATAATTAACAGCTATTTGAAGTAAAACTCATTTTGAAATATAATGAACTGAGAACACTTTAACAGACTTCATTCAGGGAAAGATAAAAGAGTAGCTTACAGAAATATGGTCTGAATTTCATTTCCATTTACATCATCTACTTTTGTAACACCTTCCCCTTCCTCTGCTTCTAAGGAAATAATGTAAAAAATACTTTTTGCTGTGCTTCTTGAAGTGTTTTTAAAACTAAAATTGTAAATGATAGCCTTTACTGTCCACTCACTTCCATCTCTGTAAAGAACTCATGCACTGGCCACTCAACAGCTAGAGAAAAACCACCACAAGCAGCTCTAATTATGATTTACAAAGTGAAAGAAAAGCAGTTCAAGAAGTGAGACTCAGAGTGGTTGGTGCAATTTGAAATTCTTTCAGTTATTTGCATAACCATCCAATATGTTTTAATGGCTGCAGTTATGAGATTATCTAAATTCATGAAGAATATATATTTGTTAACACATATACTCGGCACTTTTACTCTTCCCTGATTAGAATGTGAGGTGAACTTTTCAACTGAGGGAAAATGAATTGTGAGCTAAGGATGGGCAGCTCTGTCTCACCTGACTCACTCAAGTGAAGAGCCTCTAATAGATACTGGGGGGATGCATTAAATTAGGAACCACGCCATTGAGCTCTCTCAAATTTCCTTTAAATAAAAAGCAAGAAGAAAAGGTTAATTAAGTTCTACCACGCAATTCTATTAACAATATCCATGATTACTGTAGCATGAGGAGGACATTTAATTCAAGAAAGAAGGAAGGGGGGAAGAGGCCTGGTGAAATACTTGGCTGGTCCATCAAAATGACTGAGTAGTGGGGCTGCTTTCAGGCACTGCAGGATCAGAGGCTGCTACAGCAAAAAGTCTTAACAAATAAAATAAATAAAAAAAAATCCTGCCCAAAAGTATGACATAGAAAGGCTCATAACCTAATATGCAACTATAAATTGGTAATATATAATATTTTTTTTCTGTTATCATCAAAATCCTGTATTTTGTACTATGAAGCAGCATTTGAAAAGTCATGGATCTGATAAACTGGCCTACCAGGCCTTTGTGATTGGGATTTTTAGCTTGACCAATTGCCCCAAAATAAAGCAAATCATCTCAGCATTTGTGAAGAAATAGATCCTCTTCAGAGAAATTATGAGGCCTTTTACAAGATGCTTCACTCTCTGGTCTCTCACAGGTTTTTGTGCTAATTCTGTCAGCACAGGAAGTGCTCGCAGTGTTCCTTGAAAATTTAAATAGGGTCTTCAACTAAAAATAATCATCTACAGAGATTCCTGAAGATATACTTGCAAAATCCAAACACTGTCTATTTAAACTGTATCTTAATAAGAACAGAATGTGTAGATTTTCAACACCTTAAAATAAAAATAATAAAGATGCGTCTAAATCAAATATCTTCACTTGAACGTTTTCCTTGTCTAGTCCCCCAAAACTATTTCATATCCTCCAGATGCAGATGTACTTTATGAAGAGAATAAACTGAAAAATAAAATACTTCTTTTGTAACCAGAAAGTAGAGAATGATGAAAGCAGGTACCAACAGCCTGCAAATTTTTATATTTGATTCCAGATTTTATTAAGTGTTTCAATTTAGCCTGGCCAAAACATGGCACTTCACTGAAAAGGGTGGAACGGACTCCAAAGATTAATGACAGTAAAATTATCCTAATCTGTCATAAGCTCTGATATAGCAGTAAGAGGAAGTAATTTGCTTTAGTAAAAAGCAAGGAGCACCAAAGCATGAAAATTAACACTCCACAGAGGTAGATATAAAATGAGAAATATTAGCTGCATCAGCACATTGGAGACAATTATAAACTGCAGAGTGTTTCTGAGACTGAGAAATACTGTATTTATTATGATAAAGTCAATTTTACTACTCAGTAAATGCTCAGTTTGTGATTTTAGTACTGAATTTCTTTCCCCTCAAAGGTAACTTCTGTTAGTGCTTTCCAAAATTTATACCGCTTTTGTTTCCTTTATGCATTATATTGCTTACTTTATCTCATGGAAGCTTATTAATACAGAGAAGACAAAAAAAAAATCACTATTACTTTATTTTATTACTTTCTTTGAGCACCCAGACATCTGACATGCTTTTGAGAAATTATATTAGTCAAAAATGTGTTTTTATCAGTTTCAGTCAGTGAGCATCTAAGAACAGATGAGAGCCTCTTTTTTCTTTGTTTCTTTTTCTTTCCTTTTTCCAAAGAGAAATAAATATGAGAAGATACGTAAAAGTACACAGGGAAGATACTTTGGCTTTACATTCTTGTATTACAGAATAAATCCAAGCTGGAGATTTTTATAACCACCAGCATTCATACTGAAAGGTGCTAATGCATCATTATGATCTAGCAGGTTGCTCGCTGTGTTTTACAGCCTTTCACACTACATTAACCTTTTGTACCTCAAGTATTTATGACCTCATAAGTAAGTATTTATCAAACTGAAAGCTCATATACAGCACTGTATTTTAGCTCTCAGTTTTTAGGAACATTTATAATTTCCCTTTGCCTGCATTTAGAATCACTTTGGTTTACAGTCTGTGTTTTCAGCAAAGATATTAATGCAAAGTAAAACTCTTTTTTCCCACTGTCCATGGAAATGACACAAAACTATGAAATGCCTTAAGCAGGGTCTCATGCCAATGTAAAAAAAAATCCGAAACAAAACAACTTCCCATGCATATTTTATTCCAAAATAAAATAAGAAATTGTTAGAAAAAGCATATATAGCTGTTTTGCTTCCTGCAATATTCAATATTGTATCAGAGCCAAACAACCAGAAGTGCTCTTGGTATGAGAATTGTCACAATTACTTAAGTAATAGGTGCCTCACCTACATATTCTCTGTATTTAATCAAAAAAACCCACAAACCACAAAATATAGCAATTCAGGCATATGCACAGCCCCACTTGAGAAAAAAAACACTGCTGACTAATGCATTGAATAAATACTGCACAAATACAGTACTGGCTGCAAATATTCTTCCCAGCAATTCACTATGAAATCTGAGGTATTAAAACCTGTGAGCAAGGCCAAATTGCAACTTCACACACATTCCTATAGAATCTGGGGCTAACAAACATTATGAATTTTTATATCTCTGAGAGGAACGAGGCCTGTCCAAACCTGCCTTGTCTTTCTTCTCTCTCAGGTGTGTGTGACACAGCAAGGCAATACCCTCCCACCACAGGCACCTGAGCAATGGCAAAAAAAAGGAAAAAAAGGAAAAAGACATGAGAGGAAAAATACCATGAGGAAAAATACCATGGGAAGGGAAGAAGGGTCTCAGCTGCTCAGTTACAATCTTCTGCACACTCATGCAGGGATGGCTGAAAGAAGAAGTCAGTCTCAGCCACTGAGGAGCTTCTCCCTGCTGGTAATTGTACTGGACACAGATCACTATTGGCCTTGCCTGCTGCAGTTATTGTGGAGAAAAAAAAAAGAAGGAAAAAAACCAAATATAAATAACTTAGTTATAGATGGAGCAGATTAAGGAGGTGCTGAAGTGCCCTTCTCCAAGAAGAAGCTGCCAGTCTCCCTCCCAGCTATGCTCCTTGTCCATACTGGGATCTCCTGCCAACCCTTCCTGCAGCTCTCCCAGGCTGTGCAGGGCAGGCTCCAAACTCAGCACCCCAGCACACCCAGGGCCAGCTTCCAGTCCCCTCTGTCCAGCAGCTCCAGGTCCTGCATTTGGAAAGCTACACACCACACCTGAACACTTCCACATTTGCTCCATGTATAACACAGGGAGTTTTAGAGCTTTCCCATGATGCTGGCAGCAGTCATGTTCCTTGTATCATTTCACGCCCCATCTCTGACTCCTCACTCCCATTTCTCTGTGGAAGAGACATGAAAATTATGCCAAAGCAAAGGAGCAGACACATCTGTGTGTGGTACCAGCTCATCAAATAGCCCAGGGTGGGGTTAATGAGGAGTTGGTAACTTCACACTGTCTGCATGGCGTGTCTGAAAGTTAAACTAAGCTGCACAGTTTTACCTTCAAAAAAAGGAAAATATATATTTATATACAAATTTCCTAAGTAACAGAGTACCTCACCAACATTCTTTTTTATTCATACAACTGAAACAGCATTCACACAAATCAAGTTGAGACTGTGATCTATTCAAAACTCAATGCTCCAAAAGCATCAGTTCAAAATGAAATTCAGCAATAGCATTCTGTTGTTATGGAGAAAAGGACTATTTCTCAGTCTAGACACTTGGACTCAGGACAGGCAGCTTCTGCAATCAATTTTGTCACAGATTTGCCTCTGGCAGGTTATTTAAACTACTTGTACCCTAGTTCCTTCTCAACAAAAGCAGAAAAAACAATAATTGTAATTCAGAAAAATCTTACAAAATGGTCATAAGGATTAAATATATCTTTTCATGAGACGCTTGGAGAGGCTCATCCTCTAAACTCAACAAGAAAGAATCACACTAGATTAGATCAGCAGCAGCACAATCAGAAATATCTCAGTCTTACTGCCAACTCCCAAACCAAAAGAACTCCTGAATATAAAGAAATCCCTTCATCACTTGAAGTCACAGACTTGTAAGGTCTCTATCTCAAATTGTTTTGTGCTACCCCATGAAAGTGGTAGCAAATGCAATTCAACTTCCTCATAGAAGGAATGAGCACCTGAAAACACCTCAGAAATTCTGGAGAAAACACAGAAGGGCTGTCTTGGATTCACAGCCAGAGGAGAGCGGCCCTATAACTCACCCAGAGATCCCTCTGACAAGCTGCTGGTACCAAAAACCCCTCAGCCCCTCACACATCCTCCTGTGACACCTGTGTGAGGACAATCTGTGCCAGATTTCACAGCATTGCTCACATCTCTGGGACAAGGCAATTCTTCAGCCCCAAGGAGCCCGTGCAGGGCAGCCCTGAGCCCGTGTTCTGCTCCTGCAGCACCAGCCTCTGCCTCGGGCATTTTGTGCATTTCCCACCTTCAGTGCACCAGAGTGGACAGGGCACTTGTGCAGTGACTACAGACAAAACACTGAAGCAAATTTCAAAAAAACCTTCAAGCCCTCACAGCACTCAAAGCTCTTTTTCTCAGTGACAAAATTGGCCCTGACGTGTACTAAGATATCATCTTCACCCAAAGAAGGGCATGGTGCAAAGGTATTTTATCAAAGTGAGAGCAAATTTATCACATGGGCACTATTCAAATTAACAAAAAGCCCAGCTGCAAAAAATGTGAATAGCTTTTGGCATGAAGTATCTGCTCCTGTTGAAAACTGCTGAGCAAGTGCCACATCTGCTTCTGCATTTCATCAATAGGGCAAGGTGTCACAAAGCATCCCCAAATAATTACTTCTTTCAATTGCATCTTAAAGATTTTCTTGTTAAATCCCATTTCTTCATCCAAAAAGTATTCTCAAGAACAATCCCTTGTAATAAATGCACAGATTTTAAGTTTTGAAATTTGTTAGAGGGGCAACAAACTTATCACCAACCAGCTTTTTCTCATCTTTTTAGTCCCAGCAGCAACACACATATGAGGGGACACAGCTTTTCAGAAGAGAATGGAGTCATTGGTCTGACACCTGTGTGTGACATGAGGGATTTCCTGGGAATGTCTCAAATAACCCTGTGATCAAGCAAAAAGCCTCCTTTTTGTTAAAATCCAGGCAAAGCACCATTTTTCATGGAAGAAAATAGATAGATGATAGATGATGGATGGATGGATGGATAAGACAGATAACCCAAAACTTGAATATTCATCAATACAAGCCCTCCCATCCTCCCACTGAAAGCAAAACACTTTAAAACACAGGGCACAGTAAGTTCAATAAAAATAAAAAGTATCAGGTTCCTAAATTACAGCTCCTAGCTAGCTGGTTCTAAACTTAGCAGCTCTAAATGATCAGTGTCTGAAATATGTCAAATCAATAATTCAATTAATTAGAAAGCTACTCAAATGGGGGACAATACATTATGACTGTCTAGGTTAAGGAAACTGGAGATACTGAGAGTAGCTTCAGCTTGCTACCTGAATAGATTGTCTGTGGAGATATTAAACAGCTGATGACAGTGGAAAGCAATTTTTTATAGTGGGTGGCCAGGGCATACATGGCTGGGAGGGGTGACAGATTTCTCAGCCAGAAATGTGACACACAAAATGACTGATTTTTGCTACAGCAGACTTACTACACTTGTCTAGTTAGGATTAACATCACCTGGCACAGAGTGAGTAGATGTTACATTTGTAGGCATGCAGTAGTCTGTTTAGGAAACTTAACTTTGAATAACCCCAGACAAATAGCCCATCTCCTCAAATTACAACCAGGGGAAATTTCCAGGCAGAAAAATAAGGTGCACTGGGCTAAGGGGCCACGTGGGAGCATGGGATATAGCAAATTTGTTGTCCTACAAGTATGTATTTGGAAAACCAAAAAAAAACCCAAAACAAAATTAAAAAAAAAAACAACAAAACAACAAAACCACAAAAACAGAAAGTAAAAAAATACAGCTCTATTGAAAACAGAATACATCTCTTACTGATAATAAAATAATAAGAAAAGCGGGCTCTCTCCATTAGAAAGTGCAGAGCAGAATCACTGATTCAGATGCCAGTGCCTTTGATTGAACATGTTTTGTCTCTAAAATGCATTAAAATCTTTGGAAAGTTGACTTTGCTGTACATGCAAAAAGAGAAGTAACACGGGAAATGGCTGCAAGTTCCTTTCAAGAGAGAACAGAGAGATAAAAGGGATGGATGTGCAATGCTTTCAACTCAGTGGGGAAAAAAGAGAAGAGGCAGCCCAGCTCAGAAATGAGAGCAAGTTCTAAAATTGGAAACACTTGCTGGAGACGGGAAGAAGCCAATAGCAGCATTTTAGGCTGGTGTGAAAGTGCTTTTACTGCACATGTGTGAGCCATTTCACAAGTACAGCTCCTGCCAGCCTGGATGTGAACTCCAGCAATTGCAGGCTGCAGGAGCCTGCAGGGCTCCAGAGCTTCCCAACACCTGCACTGAAACACACACAGCCAGCAGCTCCCAGGAGCTCTGCACCCAGCGGGGCAGGACCTGCTCCTGCTCCTGAAGCCATCCCCAGAGCTGCTCCTGCTCCTGAAGCCATCCCCAGAGCTGCTTCTGTTTCTGAAGCCATCCCCAGAGCTGCTCCTGCTCCTGAAGCCATTCCCAGACCTGTTCCTGTTCCTGAAGCCATCCCCAGAGCTGCTTCTGTTCCTGAAGCCATCCCCAGAGCTGCTCCTGCTCCTGAAGCCATCCCCAGAGCTGCTCCTGCTCCTGAAGCCATCCCCAGACCTATTCCTGTTCCTGAAGCCATCCCCAGATTTGTTCCTGAAGCCATCCCCAGACCTGTTCCTGTTCCTGAAGCCATCCCCAGAGCTGCTCCTGCTCCTGAAGCCATCCCCAGAGCTGCTTCTGTTCCTGAAGCCATTCCCAGACCTGTTCCTGTTCCTGAAGCCATCCCCAGAGCTGCTCCTGTTCCTGAAGCCATCCCCAGATTTGTTCCTGCTCCTGAAGCCAATCCCAGACCTGCTCCTGAAGCCATCCCCTCCAGAAGCTGTTCTTGCCAGTTCCTGTGCACACCAGCACACAGCCCCTTTCAGCTTGCAAAGCTTATCCCTTCAGTCTAAGATGGGATTTTGTAGCTAAGCTCCTGTGTAGCACGGTATAGATTTACTGGGATATAATATCACCTGCTCATGAGGATCAAACAACGGTCATATATTAAAAATAATTCAATGTGTACACTGCAAATATGGTGACCCCTCCACTTACACTAATTGCAATGCATTTTAAGATCAACACTTGAAGGGACTACTATAAAAAGCAAGCTTTTCAATTTGCTTAAAATCTACTTTATCTCATTTTAATTTCTCTTTTACATCCTTTACTTTTCAATACAAGCTAATATTTTTTTTTCCCAAACAGTACGCCAAAACTAGAATACATTCTGTATTTAAAAAGAGGTCAAAAGCTACATTCATATATAAACAACCAAGCTCCATTATTTATTTTTCTCCAGCTTGGGATAGTTTTGCCACCTGTCCCTGTCAGATTTTCTTTAAAGAATAAAAGGAAGCTTATGTATGAGAACAAGAAAATACAAATATTCACAGGTGAAACTTGGCATCTGTTTCACTAAATTTGGCAACACTGTAATTGTAAACTATATAGGAAAGGAAATGTGGTAGAATATGCTCATGAGAAACCATATTCCTCAGCACAATAAATATTTCCATACTCCTAAAACCAAAAGAATAAGGACTCTAGGTAGATAGGCAACATAATTGCTACATTTTCAAGTAAATGCATAAGTTTAAAGCAAATTTCTCTGGCCAAAACTATGAATTTTTCCTCTAAGTAAAAATTTACAAGATTTCTTTTTGAGGATCTTCTAACTTTAAGATGAATGCTTACAAATATTTTAAACAAACTGACATTTTATAACCACATTTTTGGCAATAAATCTCTTTAAACAATCACAGCAATGATATCTTTTGGAGTATGAACATACTAAAGAAAAACCAAAACACATCCTCATGAAAAGCAAAATTAGATGTCCCAGCATTGCTGCAATATGAAAAATGGTGAATTTACATGCTTTGAGTTTTTTAGATCTCTCTTTCCTCACACAATATGTTGTTACAACCCATTAGATCTTTTTTTAACTTCATCTTCCACTGGAGGAGCTTCATCTGCAAACACTAATTAGCACAGGCAGGCTCAGATCTTCCTGGCTAGCTGGGTGATCATGCCCACAATATGCTGCAGCCTTGGTACACATCTTGTTTTCAAATCAAATATTTAGATACTACTCTAGAACAGCTGGAACTTATGTGCATCCTTATAAAATTGAGTAGTTGACATCTTTTGACGCACTTTTTATAACAGTGGCAAAAAACGCACAGACACAGAAAAGATTTGATGGAAAGCACACCCTCCTCTGCTGATTGAATCAGAAGGCTGTCTGATGCTTTTTTTTGTTGGTTTTTTTTTTTATCTTTTAGAAATCAGAGAATAAAGGAAAAGTGTTTGAATTCCAATCCAAAGGAGAAAAGGCACAGCAAGAGAAACCCTCCGTTCTTACTTGGGAAGGGATAAGGAGGCTGGGAGGCAGCAGCAGTCTTACCCCAGTGTGCAGCCAGTCAGTTTATAAAGACTGAGATGTCCTCAAACATTCGGCTCCTCTGTTCCACAGAGAGAGTTTCATGTTCTCCACCTCCCCCAGCTGGGGCTGTTCTCAGACCTGGGGCAGAGGCAGGAGAGGAGCTGCCACACAGGTGCTTTTTTACCCCTCCTTTCACAGCATTTCTGCACAGCTGGCTGCTGTGGCTGGGAAGGAGCACTGACACATCCTGCTGCCATTTGCAGGTGGGTGTTAAATGGGCAGCTCAGTTTGTGTTCTGGGGTAAACTCATTATATTTCAGAGGCAGTGGCAACTTCCCAGGTAGGGAAGAGACCAGAGGCAGTGGCAGCTGCTTCAGTGGGTGAGATTTAAAGAGGTCTCTGCTGGAAAAGCAAATGCAAGAAGCCCTTTAAGCAAGAACAGCAGAAGACCTAAGGGATCTCTCTTAAAAAGCTGTTGAGAAGGTTTTCTAAATCAAAAAAGGCAGCACAATATGCTGATGCTTCAACACAACTGTGTGGGATATCAGCTGAAAAAGCATCCAGAACCAGCAAGTTGCTGCAATTTAGATACAAAAATACCAGAGAATTCATGTATGTTTTTCACATCTACTGTGTATTTCCTTCAGAGATTCCATATTCTCTCCATGCCACATTAAAATCAGTGGTACCTCCTATAGGGGAGGAGGAAATGAAAGCAAGCTAGTAGAAAATACTGCAATGAACAAAAACTGGGAAGAGATGGAAAAAAGAGACAAAGCATACATAATGAGAAATAACATAAATGGAAAACAAAAGAAAGATTATAAAAAAGGAATAGTGCAGACATTAAAAAGAAGGTAAGACAATGAAAATGCACACAAAGATTAAAAGCAGGCAAGAAGCAAGCAAAAGAAGAGGAAAATTTTATAATTATTGTTTAAAAATTAGCAATTATTTTATATTTCTATATAAAAGCCTCCCAATATATTAGGGAGGTCAGTCATGGTCAACCCATGACACTGTGTCACAGTTTTGTAAAAAAATGGCTATACACATGTACAATTAATTAAAGACAGAAAAAAACCCCAGGTTACTTTCTTACCCCTTCTTCTGGAATTTCTCCAATGAATTAATAAATGATTGGCCATTTAATGTCTAGATCTGTGCAATTTAAAATGACCAACCAATTCTTTCTGCATAACACAGAAAGACCAAATAGGGCACGATGTGCATGGTAGAGTATTAGCTCCTTCAGAGTCTGAAAACCCTTCCCTAAATGCATAGCTGGTGAATAAGAACATTTTCCTCTGCCTGCAATGTCTAGCTCAGCCTGTCAAGCCACTGGTAGAGCATAAAGCAACTTCAAACTTACAGATGGAGTCACCTGCTTGCAGGTTAAGCCAAGACAGAGGGACATGCCTTGTTACTGTCTTTCTAATACTGATGGATAGCAAAGTTCCATGTTTGAATCAAGCCACTCTTTCACACTGACCCTAGAAAGGAACAAATTAAGCAGGGAGAAGTGGTAAGCAAGCCCACACATGAGTAACGTTTAATTAAAGTAATTCTGTGGGTGGCTGGGTGTGTGGGAAAGCTGAAGAGAGAGATGTGTAGGAGAGGAATGGAAACTTGAGAGTATAAACAGGATTAAAAAAAGTATTTTTGGGTTTGGGGGGTAATAACCCACTAAGCCATCCTGAGCTGAGACCCACATGTAGTCATGCAGGAGAGTAAGTTTAGCTCTAGGCACAGACTGGCACAGGAATAGAAATTCATCCTCATGATTTAAAGGAGAAGAGAGAAAGCCTCTCTGCATCATCTTCACAGCTTTTAACTGCAAACTTGGTCAGTGCTGCAGCAACCTGTGCTACCTGACCACTCTGACCTCTCTAATGGAGAGACATCTTCCTGCAAGCAAGGGTGAGGATTTTGCTGGATAATCAAGAAGTTACAAACACATTCTCATCTCCAAGCAATACACAAGTTTAAACTGCAATTACAGAGAGTTGGTGAATGGAGGAATCAACAACTCCTGATAAAGTTACAAGCCATTAACAATCAATTATGTCAATTGCAAGAGAATGGAGAACATCATTGGTCTTAGCTAACCTAACACAGCCACTCCTGCATGTAGTGAAAATGAGCTAATTTTCACCAAAACAAAAATCCCCTCATAAGGATCAATTTTAATTACCATGTTGTAGTGTGAAAAGTGCAGAAAATCAAATATAAAAGAAATTGAAATTTGCTATTTCATCACACCAAGGTCCCCTTTGAAATTTATGCTCAGTGTATTCAGCAAAATGTGCAACAATGTTTTTTCTCAATACATATGAACCCAAAGCACAGCCAAGCAAAGCCAAAGCATTTGCATGCCATGGCTACTTAGATCGCACAGAGAGAAGAAAAAGTCAATAATGTAACACGTAAAATAATTGGTATGGAGAGGTAAAGAGCCCAAGAGACAAAGCAAAGTACAAGAAAACTCAAAAAAGCAATATTAGCTCAGCTCTTTCAGGGACAAACAGGAAGAAAATCCTAAATTGTTTAATTGGTCAATTAAACTTGACAGATTAGAAATTAATTGGTAATGCTTTCCAGAAGAAACTTTTCAAGTCGCAGTATTACGACCATCTCTGGTTGACAATGTGATTGAAAGACCTCTGCAATGTTTTGTGCTTCAAATCTGCCTTAGAGCTGGCTGGAATTACCTCCTGAAGTGATCTAAGAACTGTCAGCGTGCCCTATGGAGAACATTCTGAAGGGTAATCAATGGCATTCAGCTAATTTATTTGAGCAAACATGACTAAAGATGACAGAGCATAATTGCTCTCTTTTTCCTTGTTGGTAGGCTTTGGGTTTTTTTTTTTTTAGTTTTGTGGAGGAGCTTCAGCTTTAACATTTCACCAAGCTCAAGCACACAAAAATGAGGGAAGTTAAAATCACATCTGTAAAACCCCACAAAAGCAGAATAATAATTTTTCTGTCTTCTATTTCAACATCATATTTTCAAACTTTTCATGCTGTGAGAATCAAAAGGTAAAAGAAACTGAGGTGTCACCTAAATGAGAAAGATCAGGCACTGAGATCTCAGAAGAGCCCCAGACACAGTCCTGTGCAGTCAGCTGGCAGGGTAAGGCTGCTGTCCTCACACCACATACCCACTCACAGAATCACAAAGCCCAAGTTCACTCAGCAGCACAGGAAAAAGAGGGTGGTTATTTATCCTCTTCCCAGCCAAAACAAGGAAATACAAACAGGCACTCCAAAAACAGCACCATAGGAAACAGTCAGTGTCAGGTTCTGTGTATCCTGGAGCAGAGTCTATTTTAGAGCTGACAGATCCTGAGCGAGGGGCTGAAGTGAGCAGTGTGTTCCTGCTATTCCTTAGCATAAGCAGAGGAGCACACGTGGGGCACAGTTGCAAAGCTGGCACGCAGGGCTCTCAGCAAGGAAGCCTCTTAGAAGCAATAATGCCTATGATCACAAGTCATTACTGTGCCTCACTGCCCCAGCACAGCATTATGTTATCTATTTGGGATGTCAGTTTTGATCTCCTCACTATGGAGCGGGAGCTGGACCCGGTTCCTTGCTTCTGCAGCTCTGAAGCACTCAAGGTCTCAAAATAAGCTCCTTGAAATACTTCCTTCAAGGAACAGTTGGGACCAGATATAATAGGTAGTATAAATGAAATAGCACACCATGCTGATAGAATAGCCTGCGCCAGCAGGGTATGATTTAGATGAATAAACACTGCGGTAAGAGTTGTCAAAGCATTATCAGCTATCTAACATACTGGTGGCAAACATCTAGAGACAAAAATATGGCATTGAAATAGAATAAAAACTGGGTCATTGATACCAGTTGGCAATAAAAAGTGTCCATGAGGGAATCTGACTTGCATGACAGCCACTTTGTGGTAAAAATTCCACTTCTTTGCAGGGGGAGCACAATGCCATCCTTTAGAGAAGGAACAGGTGTGGAACTCTGCCCTGGAACTCTGCTCTGCTCCATGCCAGCCACAATTACAGGGAGAAGTAAGTGAGCCACTCCTTCCCAAGCCACAGGAGATGGTTCCAGGTGTCGTAGGAAACCTCTCAGGCAAGAGCAGAACTCTCAGAGGCAGGGATAGCAGCGGCTGAGCTCAGCAGCACTGACAATCCCCGCGCACTCTGCGGACACTTGGCAGGTTGGACCCCAAGCAAGCTGAGCTCGAGGCTCCCCAGCAGAGCCACGGTCACGGGATGAGCCAGCACAGCACAGAGAACCTGGCTTGTGCCTCCCTGAGACACTGCTGCAAGAGCAGCTGACAGACAGCAAGGAGGATACAGCACACTGTTTAATGTGGAATGGAAGCAGCTAATGCAGCCCACACCCCTGGGAGACAGAGAGGTCATGATGGAATAGTAGGGGAGAAAGAAGAGATGAACCAAGGCAGAGAAGAAAGAATCTAGGAGGGGAAAAACCACTAATACTAATAACTTACATAAAGGACAGAGCAAGAAAAAGAGCTGGTAAAAACCAGAAATATGCTACAGAAAACTGTAGTTATAATCTACTCACCTGCAGGCTTAGACAACACAGTAAAGCACTTTAAATGTTTCCTTCTCCCAGCTTTCTTATCCAAATTAATAAGCACAACACAGTAATTGGTACACTAAATCCCCCAAAATATCAGCAAAGGTTGAACATATTTCACTTCCCCAAAACAACAAAGTTCAACATGGTAAATCATTTTTCAGTCTAGAGCACCACTAAGCCTTTGCAAATCCTCAGATGAAGAGATGGCCCCTACAATATGACTAAAAAAGGGCACAAAGCTGGACAAATTAACACCAAGAAAAGAAAACATCAAACTCACAGGCCATTACATCCCAAAGAACATAAAACCTCTCAAGGTAAACAGGGAAGATGGAACAACAGACATAATATCTAATATATCAATCATTTTCACAGAGAACTATCAGATTCAGTGGATGCCACCAGAGGAACTTCGGTAGTAACCAAGCTGAAATTCAGTTCTGACAGTGAAGTTAGGTGGAAAATACCTTATCATCTTCCCAGGCCAGGGATAACCCACACCTGTGCTGATGCTCAACATTTCAGACATGGAAGGATCACTCCTCCAAGTAAACTGTCTTTTCCCTCAAGATCTCCCTTCCAAACACACAACTTATGACACAACTTTTCAGCTTCTGAAGCCTGGTGAAGGGTCAGCCCAAAACAGTAGGACTGCACAATGATCTCAAGTTTTACGCCAAAGTAGGATGAAGTTTAAAGCAGCACATTTTTGATATACACAGATAAAACAGAGAACATGACTTCAACCTCAGCTCTTACCAGACTGTGATAGTTACTTCCATTATTAGCATAACACACCTAGAACAGGAAACACTAGAGAAACATTTACTTTACTATTACCTGCTCCCTTACACATGCCCAGCAAATGACCTTTTTATTTACACACTCATCTCCTGCTGTCATCCACGGAAGCTGTGCAGGAAAGCCACAGGCAAAAACTGAACAAGTTTTCCTCAGAACTATTTATGTACAATGCAATTGTGTCTGTACATGTGCACAGGTAAAAGTTGATTTAATAAAATTATTGTCTTACTTAAAAATACTTTAATACACATAACTATTTAATGTAGCACTCCAAACCACTTTATAAAATCATCAGACGTGTGACTTTTAGTATAACTTTGTGATATACTTTTCATAGATCAGACCTTCTAGGAAGAAGCCATTTATTAGTTTTGTTAATGCTTTAAAACATGTTTGATGCTATGCAACTCCAAAAGTCTACCAGCGTTTAAATAACCCACTGCTGGCTGATTATTGATTTTGCAGATATACTTCCTCCTTACTCCAAGGTAACAAACATGGATCCATAGAGACGAAAGCCAGAGATGCTTAGAGAAGACTCAAAGCAACTTCTGACAGGATTTTACTGCCTACCAATGATTTTATATTGTTTTAGCTAAGTCATCCTGTCTTTGATAATTTGCTACTCTCCCATCCTGTCCCTCTTCTCCTGTTTCATAGCACCACAATCAGAGTTAGCAATCCCTGCACATACAATCTGAGCACCTCTCGTTCCAGCACTTACTCTGACAGAATACTGTGTTACACTGTTTTATCTAAATAGATTAAAACTAGTCACTGGGAAAGACACTTTCTACAAGTACAAGAGCGTGTCCACGAGTACGTGAAGTACTTCTGAACATGAATTACGAGAGCACTCTGCACAAAATTGCAAGCCTGTAATAAAACCGATGATTGGAATTTTGTTGGGTTTGTGGCAAATGGGGATCCTGGCAATGCTTCTTGCTGGGCTGGGATCACACCCTGGGTTGCAGTTGAGGATTCCAGGGAAGCTGCACAGAATGAGTTTATTTTTATTATTTCTATCTTTACTGGGGTTCAGGTGGCACTAGACCCAGTGTGAGCTGCAGCTTCAGCATAGGACTCTTTCAGACAAGAACAAACCTGGGACACTCAGAGAAAGCTCGGGATGAATCTCACCTCAGCATGGCTTCAGTCCTTCATGGAGAAGATTAAGTCACTCCTGGTAGTAATTCTACATTTTAGACAATTGCCCTGCAGTATTTTAGGCACACACTGCAAAATTTTAAGATCCATTTTTAATGGTGTATCCAGCTTCACACATACATAAATCTGTAAGAAAATTCAAAAACTGGTCTTGCCTCTAACAGCTTGTCCTTAATCACAACAGCGTTATTTTGTGAATGATTGGCCAATTGGCTATTCTTCTTTCAAATGCATGTCATAAACAGCTTACTGAAAGGAAACCAAGCTAAACCATACCAAACAAATGCCACTATGTCCCCACACCAATTCCACTTAAAACTCCTTACTTAAAAATCAAGTATTTCTCAAAGCTAGCAGGAATTCGAAAAAAAACACAATTATTTTCCTTTGACAATAAAGACCACATGGAGGTACAGTGTTGACACAGTGCTGCTGAAGCTCTCTTTCATAATAAAACCTTATATTGTTAGACCTGCAGAGAGATGTACACAGCTGGACCCTCCTAATGTTACAAAGATGGTGTTAAATCTGCCTGAGATCCATTGGCACGTATCTATTTATAAAGTCTCCACAGTTTGCTAAGAGCAATGGCTAATGAAACCCAGCATAACAAATTTTAAACCTAGGTACCTGCAGTTAAATTGTGCAAGCAATGTTTGTCTGTACATTGGTAAACCTGGCTGGTGAAGAATGTGTTAAATGTCAGTGCAGATCCATAGATAAACACACCTCTTGGAAACCTGCCTTTTCATTGCTCTGTTCTTGAGGGAGAACATCCACAGCTTTCAATATAACATGGCAATTTAGAAAAAAAATCTTTTTAAAAACTGAACCATCCTAAAACTTTCTCAAACAGACTCTAAAGCTAAAAGGAAGGAAAATCTAATTCTTTATAGACAGCATGAGAGCTACTTCAAAATGTTCTGTCCATTCCTCTGTAAGAAAGGAAACCAGAATGCAAGGAAAGGAGGCACAAAAAAAAGAGCAAATAACTACACCATATTCCCTGAATATAACAGGTTAGTGGAACTGAAGTGTTATTCTGCAGAGAATGGAAATTCACTCCAAGGGGAAACAGAAGGGAAAAGGTGCCTGACAGGTAAAATGCAAGTTGGATATTAGGAAGGGAAAAAGCAAGTAAGAGCAGATAGTGAAGGACACAAAACCAAATAACAATAAAGCCTATTTGCATATCAGAAGCAGGAAACTTTGCGGGGAATCATTGGATTTGCTAGAGCTGGGATTGAATAGAGCACTTGAAGAAGATAAGGGCATTGCAGACAATCCAAACTATGTCTTTTCACCAGCCTTTGCTATGGAAAATATTGGGAAAACACATTCCTGACTTCTCTGATAAAGTGACTGACATTTCTTCAAACTGAAAAATCAAAATGGGGTGAGGAAACACAATCAATTGAAAGCAATAAATGATGAGAGATGAGCTCCTGTCCCACTCCCATCGACAGGTCTTTTACCATTGATTTTAGCACTGTCAGTATTTTACTTCAGGACTGAACAGAAACAGTTTCAAAACGTGAAAAGGCTGAGCTGGCCATCACAGTAGATTGTTCAAGTTGCAGCAGTGGTCACAAAAACCAAGCAAAATCAGAGAACATAAAAGAACAAAAAAGGTACAGTAGGAAAGACTATCTTTTTAGTCAATATCCAATCTCTTCTGGAGTATCTATTCAGCTTAGGATTCCTGCTCTAAACCAATGACAGTGGTATTTGACAAGAGCTGGACAACAATCAAAAATGATTATGGAAGCAAGTTTTAAAAGCTGGAAAGAACTAGGAATTTAATTTAGCAAAGAGATGGATAAGAGGAGACACAGCAGACCTGCAAAAAATACTATGAGATACCAGCAAATAGGATGCTCTTCAATTTAAACTTTCTCTGGGTACTGGAGAAAAGAGAAACTCAGGGCAATAAAAAGTTACCAAAAAAAAAAAAAAAAAAGACCAAAGCATTTTACTGCATAAACCACAAAAATGTGTAATTAATTCACAGGGATTTCTCTGTCATAATAGCAAGGAATATTCCTCAGTGCCTTTGCTATTGCATTCCTTTCTTGCTCAAGCCATATAAAGAAATTAGTGGCACAACAACAAACAAATTTGCAGAGCTCATTTAAGAGAATGTGATTTCCTTTTCTTCTTGCCCTAATGCATGAAACCTTTTAGGCTGGATATGAGCCAGGAAGGAAGGGGAGGTAAGCTGAGGCATGGAGAATGGCTGAGGCAAGGATGAGGCCAGCCAGGAGAGATGTTCTGAGCACTGCCTGTTCTGTGCCACATCCTGCACATGTAACACAGGGGGATGGTTGATGGCTCAGAAATCTGCCAGCTCTTGGCACTGGATATATTGGGTCCCACTCTAGAATTAAGACAGAAACACTAAACTATCAGTGTGTGAAATTTGTGACTTAAATTACAAGGTAGAGCCATCCAAGGAGTCTCTTGCATAATTCATGACACTTCAGAACTTCACATATAAATCAAATAGACGGAAAGTCCATCATTTCTGCTCTGTTTAGCACAGATCCACACACAACTTGGGTAATGGCTCCACAAACAAGCTCTCCAGAAAATACAATATTGCAGACATGCTCTTCACAATACTAATTCACACAGCAGATTTTGTACAGGATCATTCAAGTAATATTTCTATTAAAACTACTTGTGTTGAAAACATGAAGGTCATTAAAAATAACCAAACGAGCCTGGTTTGGGTTTTTTGGTTGTTTTCATTGGCCCTGCAAATGAATGCCTACAAACACTCATTTGCAATGTTTTTCCATATTGGACTTAATTAAAATTTGTGCTGTGATTCATGGGCTGGTAATTAATCATTTTGTCTAGCGCTGTTGAAAATGAAACTCCAGGTTCTACAAACCTCCAACACTTACTAAAGAAGCTCCAAAGCCAGTGCAAACCCACCCTCCAGGTTCAACAGCAAACTCTGACAGACTTTTGACCTTAACGCGGTGACTAAGCCTAACGCAAATGCGTGTCACGGCAAAATTGTTATCGATAAATAGACGCGAAACACAGAGCTGTAGAAAGAGCAGTAACCTTGACTTACTGTGGCTGTGCCGGAGACAGTTTGTGCATTTGTGTCAGCTGCACTCTGTTCGGAGTGTGTCTGAGCAGGAGGGTACATGTTTAACGTGTGCTCTGGAACAGTGGTTTGGCCTGTGTAGTCTGGAGCTGGATGCGGATGTGGGGCTGTGTATTCTGCAGGGATACCGTTCTGAGGTGGAGCGAACTGGGCTGAGGCATAAGGCTGTGCCATTGTGTCAGGAGGTGCTGTAGCTTCCTGATTACCCTGTGAAAATCAAAGGGAAAAAAAATAATAATAATAATAATAAAAAAAAGGAAGAAATGTGGCGTGAGATAAAATAAGCAAAGGTCCTGCACCCGTAACGCAGAGAGCGATGAGAGCATCCTGGCCTGGAAAGGGCACAGTGGTTGTTTCTTGAGGAGAATATTTCTGATCTGCACTAAATGCATTTTGCTAACCCTATTAAATACTATTATAATTAGACAAACAAATGTACTGCTCGCTGGATAATTGTAGACTAGTCTATAAGAGGGAAAGGTCAGTGAAACCTGCCTGCACTAATGATGCCTCAGCTCAGACAAGGACGAGGGACAAAGCCAGTTCCTGAGCGCAAGTGCCAGCACAGAGCTCGGGTCTGTGATTACTCTGACTGACCATTTACAGAATACAATACAGGCAACATACACACAGGGCAGGATTTAGGTGCATACTGTTAACAACACTAAAAATACTGATGTGAAATAATGCCCTGAGATAGTCAGAGTACTTGGAGGTACTCCGCATTGAGCAAGTGCGTGCCACAAATGCAAAATAATAATGAGACCCAGTCAAAATATTAAATATTTGAATCTAAAAGTGTATCAGTTCAAAACCTTAAATAACATAAAAGAAAAATTTTATGTTAAGTGAAATAGATTTAAGAACTTTAAAGGTTTTGCATTTGAGGACAACAGTATTTCATTTCCATACGGCAATTAGCCTATAGCATAAATAACACTATCCTCATGTCTTTATAGAGAGATCCTATAGAGAGATAGTTCCATTTGATAAAGAACAGCCAAGCCTCTTAATTTATCAATTATAAAACTTCTGACTAAATGCTTTGCTCACACCAAAAAGCAATAATTCTGAGGAGAAAATGTGCACTACAGTCTTTCTGAACATAGGAAAAAAAAAAAGGCCAAAACAGATTTTTCCTGTGACAGCACTAGAGGCCATTAGTGCAGGGACTGTCCCAACCTCAGATAAACTAATTTACAAAATTAAACTACCCCACTATATATGTAAAAATTCACAGTTAAGTTAAAATTTAATTGCCTTCTGAGCTAATCAATTATTCTCCCACCAAGGCATGTACAAGCACCTGCCCAAGACTATGGCAGGGATTTTATTTGTACTTATCAGTCCTCGATTTCCTAATTTCAAATAGACTGGACAAATAAAAGACATTCTTCTGCACTTTGTAATTAAGGGCATTTCCAGCCAATTTCAACTAATTTAGACATCAGTTTTCTGACCTGAACTTGTCCTAACTCAGGAGCTTTTAAGAACTCGCACAGGAGTTAAGTCTTGGTAGCCTTGACAGGCTTAAAAAAGAAAACTGAATTTTCCTTTGTAAAAGGCACTCAGCGTGTCCTAAAAAATTAGAACTTTATATTAGCAATCAAAGCATCTCTGACTTTAATCCCATCTTTGCTGCTGGTTTAGTGTATGGCCCTGAGCAAGTGGTTTCCATTGCTTCATTCAACCATCTCTGGCAGGAAATCAGTGTCATTTACTGACTTCACAGGGTTAAGTCACTGGGATTTGTTTAAATATCTGCCATCTTAGCAAGGTCAATGCTGCACTGAAACTGGCCCTGTTAAATTTCTATGGAGGTTAAAAACTCTTAAATTTCTATGGAGGTTAAAAACTCTTGTAAATGTGTACTTTTATCCTCTAACACTAAAATGGTCAAGTTCCTTTCTTATTTATTTTACCTAATATTTCACTATTAAAAATAAACAAATAAAATCCAGATGAAGCAAAACCCAGGAATGACCAGATTACACCAGAGACGTTCAATAAACGTTAAAGAAGTACTTTTAAAACTTCTGTGGGAGGCAGCCGACCTTAAATTTTTTAATCAGCTATTTCAGGAGGGACCTGAGAAAAGGGTAAGAATGAACAAAAGCAAATCCAGATTCTGCCTCTATAAGCATTTTCACTGTGCTGGTCTGGAAACACGGGAGCTGGTTAGTGCTGGTCCTTAAGCTATCCCTTCCTGTCAGATGCTAAACGTGGCCTTGGAGTCAGGAGCTGCTAAAAACCAGCAGCAAAGGGACCAAGGGGTGACGTCCAGGTGCATTTCATCTAAAGGCTTTTGTACCACCTCCAGTCCTAAACCAGATGTTGCTGAGACCCCCACTGATTCTCATTAACCCTGACAGCAGTTCCATGAGGACCCTAATTAATATTCAAAGCATCCACACCTAGTGCTAATTACAGCTCATGTTTAATTAAGAGGGTTGAACTTTTCGATTATTTTTACCAGCAACTCCAAACTTCTTAGATTTATCACAAAATGGCAAATTGTGCTGGCTACTTCAGAACCTCCACAATGCTGAGACTCTTCCACCTCTTCCATTAGACTTGTTCAGCTGAGGCCTGGCTCACTTATTTATAACTGAGACCTCATTAATAAATAAGCAACAAAGGGTCAGGGATTTGTCTCTTTTTTTTTTACTAACTTGTACATATTCAGAGATTTACAGCCTTGCCATTGAAGAAACCAACCCCACTGTGCTTATGGCAGAAAACTGACACAAGATTATCAGTGCAGGCTCTGCAGGTTCATTTAATTGTTAGAAGACAGGGGACATTAAAGAAATTAAACTTGCACATGCTACTGCAGGCCCTAAGTTTAATATGATAGTGACAATAAATCAGACGTTCATCCCTTAAAATAAATGACTACTGAAGCCTTCCCTAACCTTTAAAAGCAGTGTGAATTTATTATTCATCATTAATTCAATAGACATGGTATTACAATATAATAGAAAAGCATGCATGTTTAAACAAGTTCTTTCCTATTTACTTGGCTTGTAATAGCCAAAACTAATTGTTCAAAATACTCATTTCTATCAAGAACTACGAAGTGTCATCTATCACACATTTGTATATACATGTGGCTGATGGAAACCCCAGACTACACAGCAGATACACTTGAAGAGATTTTCAGGAACCAAAAATTCTTTAAATAGAATCACCTAAAATGCTCCTTTATTGTGCTCTTTAAAATACAATGAACTGAAACGAATAAAAGAAATAATAAATTCTAATGCATTAAGTTTAAAATATGAAATGGTCCTAAAAGCAAGGGGAAATATTGATCCTAAATTAACCTATGAACTTAGGTATTAGAGCAATTTCAAAGCTGTGTGTGACAGTACACAGGCATGGCTTAATACCACCTAGGCAGAAGAGGCCAAACTGAAGTTGTCCCTTCAGACTCAGTTCCAAGTATCTTTAAAATTAAATGACCCCTTAATGCTCACTTTGTGCGTGGTTTTTTTAAAAAAGTGGTTGTTGGCAACAGCAAGGAGAACAAAGGATGGCAGACAGTCAGGCTCTGCTAAATGTTCTGGCCCGAGTCTTAATGAAAACCACATTTCAACTGAAAAATATGCTTTACGTGGCAGTGTATAAAATCAAATTTATTGCTTTCTGGTTAAACGTTGAACTCTAAAGAACCAAAAAAAAAAGGATTCCGACAATGTAGGTAAATGAAGGTTCTCCTATTTCATCCATATTACCTCATTTGAAGAAAAGCTTAGAATTTAAACTGCTTCTACTGTTTCAGGTCTCAGATGCCTTTTCAACATCTCCTGCTCTGAAAGGATTTCGTAATTAAGAAATGTATAAAAAGTGTCAAAACATAATAAAGCAAGCTTGTTATGTTTGTACACAAAGGAGAGAGCACAGAAAACATTGCTTATGCAGTGTTCCTTTTTATAAAAACACATTTGCAGCATAAAAAATGTATTGAATGAAAACCTTTCTGCTTGCCTGCATTTTGAAGTCGAACTCACAGTTTATTGTTTGTTTTGCTCTATTTTCCGTTTGGTGCATTTTGTTTCTTTGGCAAGAGATATTTCACATTTAGAGAAAGCCTCCTGTACTGTAGTTAAATGAGCCAAACTGCATCGTATCCTCGGGGCACGGAAACAAAGAAGAAAAAAATGCAACATTTCTCTGCAAACCTGCTGGTTCTAAGGGTTACACCCATCAAGCCCATGATTCCTTCCCCATAGCCTGCCCTCCTTCAGACCTAAGCATCAAAGCATGGCTTGCAAGTCTTGCATGCAGTGGTGCAGCTGCCTGCAAGAACTGCTCTGGCTCGACTGAAAAGCAAGAGTTTCAAGTGAAAATAAAAGTGCAAATACCTGCTGTACCATGGTGCTGCCTCTACTCTCCATAAACTTAGCAGCTGCTCTGGTCCCAGGCCATGCAGCACCTGCCCAAAGCGAGCGTCAGCGCTGGCTGGGGAGCAGGAGCCGGGAGCTCGGGGTGCCCACGTGGGGCTCGCTGAGCTCCCTCTCAACATCTGGCTGCTCCCAAAAGCTGATCCAGATGGGGCTCCTCCAGCGCTGGGCTGCGCCCCATCAATCACAGCCGGCCACTCCTCTGGCTCCTGCTCCTGGAGTGCACCACTGAGCAGATGATTGCACTGAGGAGGACGAAAAAACACAGCTTGACTACATTAATAGCTGTGTAAAAAACATTGGGAATGCTCCTATGGAAGTCGCCGGAAGCTGAAGGTTTTTGTTTTAAAATTAACACGGCTGTATTGAGAGTTCCAAAACTTCCAGGGCTCTGGTTTTGCTGTGATAGCTACCATGTCCAGTTACACATCTACATTTCTGTGGGATTAATTCCTCCTCCATGTGGCACAGTTAATACCAGTACAGTTCTGATTTTAAAACTGCTGAGCGCCACAAGCAAACAGTTGATACTGAGCTAGTCTGGTTTAGGTTGAAGGTACTTTATCCTTCCATTCAAATGAAATATTCTTTCCTTTTTTGTTTCATTTCGTGACATCCCTCTCGTGTAGCAGGGGAAATATTTCAAAAGTGCTTCCAAGGTTTAGTTCTGTGAGGCACTTTAAGCAACCTAATGCTTCACTGTTAAAGGAACTTTCCTAGATGCTCCAGAGATAGCTTCAAAATGATTGAACTGCTATCTAAAGAAATAAAGAAAAGAATAATAATAATAAAAAAAAAAGTCTGAAAATATTCAGACAGTCTCAAAGAATACACATTTACTGGCACTCTGCTGCAGACTGCCTACAGACATCAGGGTTCAGAAGCAGGGCAGGCACGTAACACTGGAATTATTCTAACAAACCTTCCTGTTCTAAGGGCTGGGCAGAGCAACAAACAGTCATCAGTTCATCATTACACTTATATTCCAACTGAAATATATAGGAATTCTTTAAAGTGGCAATGTAATTCTTCCAGATTTGTTGCTGGCACTCCCCAATTAATGATAATAAAAACAGCCACTTCAGATTTTTCAGAAGGAATCAGACATCCAACCACACTGGACTGATAATCACAACTGACTGACTCTGCGAGCTTTCTCTGTTGTAGCTTAATTATCTGACCAGGCCACTTGACTCGCATCATTTGCTTCTGCAATCACACGAAATGAATGCTCCAGCCACCTCTCTTTTTTGGAAGGTTCAGGACAAAGCCAAATTCAGCTTTCAAATACAAGAAAGATAATGCAGAATAACTTTTTTCAGAGAGCGTAGGGAGAAAAGATCTCAATAAGTAAACAAAAGAGAATTTCTTTACTACCTTAGCAGGAAAATATAATTTAATTTCTCCCACTGCAGAGGAACATTTACTTTTGGTCTTTTTTTACATATAACATACTGTATTCCAAAAAAGGTCTGTGCTCTTTCTACTGTGTTTTTGCTCTTGCAAATGTGTTTGATAACACCATGTTCACTTTGTGTCAGTGCCTGAGGTATGGAACAGAGCAGCAGCTGAAGCCTCCTGACAGCCTGCAAAGGACATTTACTTATATTTCCCTGAAAGCAGCAAACTACTTGCCAAAACTTAGTCTGAATTCCTGCCTGAATTCAAGAGCATGTAATGCTATGGTGACACCAACACACGTTGGGAAAACCTTCCCTCCAACACCTTCACTCCTTCCATCTGCTGAAACTTTTAACTGCCTGTGTGATGCTGCCATTGATTTATTTATGTCATTTATGAGCTTTCCTTATCCTACATGGCAAATCCTTTTCTTCCTATTTCCAATGGCCCAAGTGGACATGACTCTGCCACACTGATTTGTTTTGCTTCCACATAAACACCAAAATTTTTCTTTTTAAGTTTTCTGCCTCTCCCGCATTTTCTCCAACTCTGACTCTTAAGGTCTTTCCAACTGCAGCACAACCTTGTATTTAATCAACCAATATTTGATATTGGATAAATTTTGATGTCATGTTTGGAAAACTACTATCCAGACAGCTTTAAGAGCCATATAGCAAGAAACTCTGAAGAACAAGGGTATATCTACAATGAGAATTGATTCTTAAAAGTTTCTAAAAAATAGATAAAGTATGAAAGGATCTTGTCATTATCCACAAATCAGTACAGGAAATTCCACCTCATTTGTGTTACCCCTTTCCTAGAGCATAGTGAGGATGATGCAGCATCCTTGTACCCAAAGAACAGGGAGGGAAGGCAAAAAGAAAGGGTTGGATTGTTAACATAAAAGGTGCATGAAAAGCCATCTGGAATACTGGCTTTTAAAGGGGGTAGCAGTCAACCTTTAGAAGTTTAACTCAGCTATGAGTTCTAGCCCTTGGGCATCAAGACCAGGTCCAAAACTGTTGAACATCTTCACAAAAGACGTATGTGAAGTGTCAGAATGCAAATTCCCACAGGCCAGCAGACAGGGAGCAGTAATGGGGCTCTGCAGAAGCTACAGGAGTGGGCTGACAAGAAGAGGGCAAGTCTTGGGACAGGATAATCCCTCACACTGGCCAGGCCCTGGCTGCCTGGCAGAGAGCAGCTCTGCAGGAAAGGATGAGTCCTGGTGAGCAGAGCTGGGTACAAAGCAGCGCTCTGCCTTCCAGGCAGCAAAAATGAACTGCTCTGCAGGCTGCAGCAGCCAAGGGTGGTCAGTGAGGTGAGGAAAGGGACAATTCCTCCCTGCACAGCACTTGGGAGAGCATCTGGAACACCAGTCTGGAGTGCCTCGGGTCAGGAGATGGGATATGAGTTCAGTGCTGGGCTGCCAGGGCAGCTGCAGGGCTGGAGCACATGACAGAGGCTGAGGCAGCTGGCTCAGCATCGCCTGCAGAAGGGAGGGCTCAGACAACTTAATTGCATCTTCTTCCACTTGACCAGAGGTTACAGGGCCAGAACCTGCAGGTACAGAGTGACAGAACAAGGAGCAACAGCTAAAAGTTGCCGAAAGGTAAAATCTGGTTAGCTCTAAAGAATAAGGTAATGAACATGAGGGAAGTTAAGCACAGAAAAATGCTGCTCAGAGAGGTTATGGCATCCTGGAGACTTTCAAACCTGAACTCTAAAAGCCCCTGAGCAACCTAATCTGTGTAGTTACCCGTGATTTAAAAGGGGTATTTGGATTAGATGGCTTCAGAAGTTCCCTTTGAATCTGAATGGTTCTGTGATGCCATGTGGTTTCAACAGTAGCAGAAGAGCTTCAAAATGGATTTTATACTTTTATCCTATTTGATGACTTTCTTCATAAAGGATTTACCGAGAAGGAAGAGACTAGTTACAACTTCCAGCCTATTTCTGTCCTCGAGTAACAACGTCTCAGTTCTTTGAGATATATTTGCCGTGTTTCCTTAGAAAAATGTTTTCATTTGTTCAATCCACAGCCAGAGCAGTATGGAAGTGGCAATTCTTATAGTGCAGGCAGACGAGTTTCACATATTGTTTAATTTAATGCTGTGAACTATGACACGTTTTCATTTTCTGCCAAATGTTACCATTCTCAGCACACCTAGAGGAACACTGCCTTACATCTCCACAGAAAGGAGTTGTTTTCTCTACCTTCTGCACGACCTCTAAAACAGTACCTGCACCCATGTAAGTTTTCTAATTTTATCTGTATCTTTTCTTTTAAAATAAAAGATTAATTTCAAAGATTAATTTATTGAAAACCACTGCAACCTTTCAAAGCTGGATTGTAAACAAAACTAGTACATCCATTTTCTTATTTTTCTAATAAAGTGATTTAAAAAAATATATATTTTTAATTTTTTTTTTTTTGTTTTTTACTGTAACACTGAAAATATGGGATGCACCAACCCAGGTGACAAACCATGCTTATCCAACAAGACTGGTCCAGACACAACTCTGCATTGTGCTTTATAACCTGTTCTGGATTCCACTGAGACACTTCCTGCCTTGTAACCCATGCACAGGCAGAGATATTTTCAGAATTTGAGTCAAAAAACTTCTCTAAATGACACCTTACTGGTAAAGAATTGAACTCTGCAAAGGTTTGGAGTCTGCAGAGAAAACTGAGCACGTTCAAATCCAAAAACAGTTGCAGGTATATGGTTTTCAGCAGATCATTTCTAGAAATCTAATAAGTTCTTATAGCTAAAATTATTCATTCAATATTTGTTGTAAGTAGAATTCAACACCTCAATTCCAGTTTACTTCACAAAAACCTGACTAAATTTTTTAAATTTTTCAGGAGATTGGGACTGGACACGGCTGGTTCTTGAAAGTGCCTAAATGGTGCAATTTAATGTCACTGATATTAATAGTTGTCACCAAGTGATTCCCAATTTAGAGATGCCCCCTCATCCAGAGTTTCAGTTGGCTTTGCAATGGACACACCATAGAATAGAGCCAAGTATTTACCAGATCTGTCAGCCACAGAAGGCAGTGAGCCTACAGCCACTTGCTGAGAAAACATCCTTGAGAGCCATTTGTGCCACAAAGAAAGGGATTGGACCTCATTAATAATTAATGATAACCATTAGATGGTGATAGATAAACCAAATACCGGGCAGGAGGAGCAGAGAGTGCCACAAGGGTCGAACAGAGAACAAGAACACAGGAATGGAGACCTGTGCAGACCTTTAGGTGCTTCACAAAGGCACGGGTGGAGTGACTGCAGTAGGATGAGCAGAGCATCTCCCTAAGGGCAGCAGCACTCCGTGGAGCTTGACCTGCCTGTGTCACCTCTTTGAACCAGACACTTTCAGTGACCTCTTTGAAGGGGGGCACAGACTTTCACTGCTGAGCTCTGATGGAGCCTCAGAAAAGAAAGGGGATATTTCAAAATCCCTCCCAGTGAATTATTTCCTAGGGCAGCACCACAACAGGCAGAGTTCATCCATCATGTGAGATACATGTCCCAGGCTCAGCATCACAAATGGGAGAGCAGAACTTGACTCCCCTGAAATAAGGAACATAGCCAGCCAGCGAGGGAAATGAGAATGCCATGCTATAAGTTGCCTTGAGCAGCAAAGCTGATAGATCATCCCTGCTCAGGTATTTGGACACAGGGCTGTTTTGAAAGCCAGAATGAGCCAGGTTAAATGACAACAATTCCTACAAAACTGTGCCAAATTATCAAACACAAGCTGGTTTGTTTGGTTTTACTTTGCTTAAACCAGGTAAATTTAACAGTTTCATTTATGTGGTAAGCTCCATAAAGACAATGACACGACTGACTTTGGGAATTTGGAGGAAGACCAGGAAAGTCAGCAGAGGAGTTATAAAACTGGGCTTCAGAAAAAGAGACTTCAGTATATCCAGGAAAATTTTATGAATCCCTAAGGTTTACCCAGGAGAAGAAACAGTCCAAAGCAGCTGCCTGATTGAGATGTCGATTCAAGAGACCTTCAGCATGCAGGAATAAACCATTCATTAGGAAAGAAGATACTTCGTAGGCTTACGTGGCTATGAAGAAGGTTAATGAAGACAGACACAAAATGTGAACTTACAAGTGATGGAGTCAAGGCTTGGCAGCAAAAGAGAAGCACAGAAGTACTGCTCAGGTACTTGAGGACAAAAAATGGGAAGTTTTTTTAGTCCAGCCTAACTAGAAGTAAGATATTCTTAATTCAAAGACAAAGTGTGATAAGAAAGGCTTTTTCCCAGGGAAAAAAAAAAAAAAAATCTAGACATTAACTATCTAACATTGCTTTCAGAGAAAGTCTGTTTCCAGTCTCTGTTTAAGCTTTCCACCATTTTGTTATTTACAATGGAACACAGATAACCTGAGCTGCAATGACCAACTACCACAGCAATGCCATCTTGCTTAACGCCAGTTAAAGCAGCGCTCATTTTTTTGGCACTGAAATTAAATGATGGAACATGATCGCTGATGTTATTTACTCCTAAGATTAAAATGACAATCAAAATATCATTGGGCACAAGGAACAGACAGATTGGCTTCCTGCCTCAGCCACACTTTGCTATGCTTGTTTATCACCGAGATCATTTGCATACCTCAGTGGATGTTTATGTTAAGATGCTGTTGTAACATTACCAAGGATCTGTTTATCCAACAATGTTTGTCATCAGCAACCTAAGCCTCAGTACTGAAGGAAGGTAAAGACCTTCTCAACGAGGAGACAAAAAAGGCATTAAGATGTGTTTGTGCAAAGCAAAATGTATTTCTAAACAGTGCTGAATGTCATGACTGCCTAAAACAAACAAAAATGTATTAATAGTGTGTTATAAGGAATCTCCAGTCATGAAGAAAATTAACAAAACCCTTTAATGGTTCCTACAGCAAAGGAAAGACTTTCACTGACTATACTGAAGTTCTGTGTTAAATCTGTAAAAAGCTCCTGTTACTATGAGAGGAATGGCCAATTCTTCCCCATACCTTCATTTCCACAGTCCCCCAGAACAGGGACTAAAACTGGTCTCAAATCTGCAAATCTATACAGCCCCTCCCTGCACATCTCCTTTGGAGATTTATTTTACTACTGGACCTTCTTCACAAGACTGAACACACTCATATGTCAGTAAATCTTGCTGCAAATCTGGTCCCTGCCTGTGCTACAGGTGCTTAACCCTGGTAGGCTTAAAAAACATTGCTTGGAACAATCCATTATTTTAAAATATCATATATTGTGGGACAGGATGAAAATTACCTTTCCTGGTTTACAGTTCTATTTTGTAAGGAAGGGGTGGCGGAAGGAGAGCTATTTCCAAAACTGAAAGAGCACTGAGAAAAGCTCTGGCATGTTGAGCAGAAGCATATGGCTAATCTACAGCAACCACATCCAACAGCGTTTGTGTTTGCACAGTGCAGGGGCCTGGACAGCAGCCACAGCATCCACGCTCCCGAATTAGTGAAAATACACACACCACTTCTGGGAGAGAAAAGTTATAGCCTGGAAACTGTTTATAATCAATGTGAACTGGCTGGCTTTTGTAGTAGAACATTAGATTAAATAAGATACCAAAAATATTGAAGCAGTTCTGCATTTGCTGGGTGCACACCCAGTGAGACGGAGAATACAGAAAATGCGTTTGCATTTTAGCTGCAGAAGAAATTCAGATTGGATGCTGCTACAAAGGAGTTGATAGCAAGTAGGTATTCAATCTGAAAAGTGGTTTTCTTTTAAATATTACCATCACATGGTATAGTACATCACTTGTGTCAAGCTAAATTTAATCATATCAATGTACTTAAAAGAAAAAATGAATACTTGCTCATAGACCCATTCCAAGAGGGATTATAGGAGACTTTATGAGGCTTTCTCCTTTTATTTAATATTCTGATATCTGTATAGAACAATTCTGGTATGTATTATACCCTCAAGCTAATCTATTCCATTGTCATTTTAATGCACAGCAAATACACCTGAACTCATGGTGACAGCATCCTGTGTCCTGCCAATTACTGCCATTCTCCTGTGTAACAGCAAAGGTGTTTTCCTTGGAACAGCAAAAGGCACAAGGAGGGTTGCTGATTTTCCTGAGAGCAAAGCAATATCATCACCTGCTTTTAAATGTGTTAAGAACACATTTAAAAAGAAACTATAACCTATGTACTCACTAATGCTCACTGATTTTCATCAGATTTAGAATCAGGGATGTGAAGGACTGTGCTCTGGAAAAGGTGTCTGAGCAATGCAGTACACAAACTGGATGGGTTCTTACTGAAATGCAGTTTTTCTACATGTGTTTAATGGCTTATCTGAACAACAACAACAAATGATTGCTACATCTATCAGAAATAAACCACTTTTCAGCTGCCAGAGATTAATACAACAAAACTTTGAAACATGAACTGAATTCTGGGAAAGCAGTCAAAACTGTTAAGTGACACTTATGTCAGGGATGCACTTAGACAGACTCAGGCCACCTCAGAATACATGAACACTGGGTGGATAAAATTCAGGATCCAAAATAGGGACCTAAAAGGCACAACCCACCTCCACAAATGCACTGGGTCTGTTTTGCCAAGCCTTTTAGTGAATTCTGCTGTCTTCTCATTCAGGTCCTGATTCATTTTTCCCAATATTTTAGATCTCCCTTTGCCCCCCTCCCTCTTCATGTCTTTCTTTACTACTTCCTCCTCCTGCACCTACCCACACCAATCTGATTTTCCCCTTCAGTATTTACTGCAGCAACTGAGGGTACAGTAGACACAAAATGTTATCTGACTGACATGGGAACACAGCAATTCTGCCAAAATTACTGAATGAAAGGCAAGGCATGACCTCCACATGTATCTTAACTTTGATGCAAAATATCTCAGGTAATTGGGAGCTATTCTGAACAGAATCAGGCTACAGGACTGGTATAATTGAAAGTACTTTTTCATCTGCTCCAGCTCCAGACACCATTGTAGCCAATTGATCCAGGATTTGGAGGGTGAAAATACATTTTGGAACTTGACACAACCTTGGAAATACCCATTTGTTGGTCTTGAAGAAAGGGTAAGTGTATTAACTTCTACTTAAATAGTATATCTATATATACATATATGTACTGTGTAAATAACCACAAAGGGCTCACTGCTCCTCGGTTGACTTCATGGATTAACAAGAATGTTCTGTGTTTAAAACAGATTCCTAAATTCTACAGCTATTAATATGTCCCCTGCCAACAGCTCTAAAGAATAGCAGGGGGGAAAATAGAAAAATTAAAAATCCAATCAGCCAATTTTAGTTAATAAAAGGTCAAAACAGAAATTTAAATCCTCCAGTAAAGAGGTCTGCAGTGACTAACAGCATCAATTAAGAAAAGCAATGCACACTAAATTCAATTTTAGTGTCACACACACATATATGTGTTCATGGTATCAAACTACGAACCAAATTCAATGGAGACTTATGAAGCATAGTAAATTGATCTGAATGTGTTGTTTGCTAATAAGGATTATGAAATAAAATTTTCAAATTATTGTTTTAACTTCATTTTAGTAACACAGATTGAACTCCAGTTAAATAACCTGAACTCAAGGCCTCTCACACGCTTCAGAAGCAAACAAATTATGATATAAAATATTTCCAATTAAATGGAATATGACATAAATTCAAACAATTCAAGCAGTGCACATTGCAAAAGTTTCTGTTATTCTATGCAGAGAAGTGAGAGCAAGGGTGAAGCTACCCTGAACTTAATCTCACTTTCTCCCTTTCTTTGTTTTTGACAATTTAAACTATTTCTTTTTTGTTTCCATTTCTTACAAACATAAACCAGAAATCTGAGAGCACAGTGTGCTGTTAGAATTTTCTGGTTAACATCATCCTTTAAATCTGAAAGAGCAACATCATTGCACCTTTCCAGTTAAAATAACAGTTAAAATAAATAAGCAATTTAGCAAGCTATGACACACCCTGAGCCACAGAGCCCACCTGAATGGGGGCTTCCCATTGTCTTAGGTGAAAAGAGTTTTAATAAAATTACAAAAAACAAAAAGGCAAATGATTTCAAACTGAAAGCAGAGCACCCAAGAGTCTGTGCAGAAGCTCAGAGCAAGCAAGCTTTCCCTTCAGCAACGCAAATTTCTGATGCCAACAAACTCGGCAAAAAAGTAATTGCAGGCCCTCAAGTTCATCTGCAAGTTTTTAAAATAATCTCTGGTTGTGGTGGGTTTTTTGGTTTGTTTTTTCAGAATAATTTCAGGCAAGTTTTATTGAAAAATTACGCATGGTTCATTCTCCAATAGCCCTGGGTTTTTAAATACAAATTACTTAAGTATTAGACAGGAATAATTAATCCACCCTAACAAAACCCTCTACAACTGTATTTGCCAGGTATGTTCCATTAGTCAGCTCTATGTTAATTGCAACCTCAAAAAAACCCCCATGGAATTTAGAGGAAAACTAGGTTTTATATATGCTTTCAGGAAGAAAAAAGAAAAAAAAATTGCCATAAATATAAAAACAACCAGAAATGGATGAAGATATTTAGAAGTATGTGTATTACCATTTTGCACTTCCAGTCTACTCAATCCAGCTAACATGGTTAACTCAATTCAAAACAGGTCTCTGAAAACCAGTAGCAGAAGAGATACCAATATTCATAAATAATTATCAGGAAATAATCTTTTTTGTCATCTATGAAACCTCTACTTCCCAGAAAACTTTATTGTGCAGGATCACCTGTAACAACCAAACTGCCTCTCTACAGAAAGCACAATTTTCTCAGTGACTGTGGAAGAAAAGAGGAGTTTTAGATGTTTTCAAGAAAGCAACCAGACACAGAGAGCTGGGTTTCAAACAAGGAAGTCCCTTCCCTTTCCTGAGCTCACCAGGATTAGAAATTCTGTAGAATCCAAACTTTTACATTCAAATAGAACCCAAAATTTTTGCAGCTGCTGTAAATGGCGAAGCACTGAAGCTATTTGGCAGCAATAGGGAGATTAGAGACTCTGCCCAAGGTGCATTTCACTTTTAGGAGATAAGTACATCCCAGAAAGACACTCTGCTGAAAGTATTTTTCGTTTCACGTATCAGTGGTTTTGCTCTGCAGAAATTGTTCCATCTTTTTAACTCTAAGCCCCAGAACTGAGCAAGAACAGTGCAGCAGAAGCACAGTTATGGTGCAGCAAGACTAATCTATTTCCTGAGACACTGTTAGGTCAGATTTTGGAATGGATAGTTTTTATGAATATACTGCACTTTGCAGTCAGATGATCATCAAGGAAATGACAATGCCCAACATGTCACCCTCTGCAAGGTCAGAGGAAATTTGGAAGCTTCTTACATGCACCTGCACAATCAACTGCTTTGTTTTTTTGGAACCTAAAAATGGTTCAGTGCATGCAACCCAGCTCTCCACTGAAAGAGACAAATTCTGGTAGCAAATTTATTCTGTCTCAACCAGGAGGAGACTGTGAGCATCCAGCTGGAGCTTCTTGAAGTTCCACAGTCATTCCTGCAATGATCTGTGTGGGCATTCCCTCCATTTAACAGCAGACTTACAGAAAACAAGCAAGGTAAGGACAATATGCAGGAATATCCCTTGATCATTAATAAAGAAAATATGCAATAACTGCTCTGTTTGCAAGAAGTATTCATTTTGACAATTATGTTCAAATGTGAGCAGGGACGCCTGCGTTTGAAAAAAGTCTGCATTTGTCAACTCAGAAAAACAAATACCCTTGCTAACTTAAAAACACATGAGAAGAAGGGCTGTAAAAAGAATAAATACTTGACCTGAGAGATTAGCAGTGACTAGAAAATAAAAATCTGCTTCAAGTCTCAACAGAAGTGATAATAACCCTTTAGGTTATACAAGTGCACACCTAAGACTGCTATTTTTCCTAGATTTAAAATATTTCTTCCCTTCTGTTTGGGCTCTGTGATACATAGATCTAAAAACAAAAGGCTGACAGAGGATCCCATTCACCAAAGAGACAGGAGACAAAGTGGCAGCTGGACCGACCCCACCCCAGGAGAGGCAGCAAGGCAATGGTAGGAGAGCCTGCAGGTACAGAGAGCATTTTAAAGCTTGGCATATCTGTGCTACACTCATTTTGATCAAAGCACTAAAGACAAAGGCTGTGCAAACTCTCCAGATGACCTGTTCCAAAGCGAAACTGTTCTCATGGGGAAAGCTTTTCTTCATAACCACTTATTCCAGTGTTGTCTCTTACCCTCCCACCGTACACCTCTAGGAAGAGACTTGCTCCTTCTTGATACCCTCTTTGTGAGCATTTAAAGGCAGCTCTTAGGTCAAACTGGAGCCTCCTCTCCTCCTGAACAAGTACAGTTCCCTCAGCCTCCTACCAGAAACTCCAGCACATCCTGGGGGCCCCGTGCTGAACCTTCCTTCTGCTATTGGCGAGCCACAAACTGGGCCAAATAGCTTGGGTGCAATTTAACTGTGCCAGGTAAAGGGAGAGAATCACTTCTGTCAATTTACTGGTTACTCTCCTGCTTGTCCTGCCCAGGACACTGTTGGTTTCCTCTGCTGCCAGAGCAAATACACTCATCCAGCAGAAATTCACTGTTGGAAATGCTCATAGGTGCAGGATCATGGAGACCACATGTGAGTGTGTCCCAGCTGCTCCAGGAACACCAGCTCTGAGGGCTAAGGATGAGAATATGTCTATTTTCTTAAGAAAACCCTGACCAATTTATTTTACCTCTAGGAATTAAAAAAAAACCAAAAAACAAACAACAAACCCAAAAAAGTTCTACAGCCATTCATTCCTCATAGCAGCCACTACCTGACATGATCATTTTAACACAACCGAAGTAGAAGAGGGAAAGGGTAGTACAGATAGTGGGTGGTAGGATATGTATTTTCAAGGTAAGAAGAGATAAAGGTATTACAAACACCAGCATTAACATGGGGAGTCGCATCACCCACCATAAACCCGTGATTTAATGGGTTGCTCCAGAGCTGGGAGAGCTCTCCAGCCTTGCCCAAGCCCATTTAGCACATTAGCTCGTCCTAATGGGGAGCTCTGATCCAGAAACGCTCAGCACCTCTGCCTGCGGGTATTGCCGCACAATGCAAATGAAGCTGTAAAGAGAAATCAACTCATCAATCACAATCACAAGGGGACACTGGGCAATGCAAAAGGATTAGTGTTTCAGCCCTGCTCGGGTCTTTCCTAGCACCACTCTGCTTTAATTAAATACCACCTCGAGTGCTTTATTACCAGCAGAAATCTCAGCCTTGAAGGCTGGCATGCTGCAATCTAAGTGCTGGAGCTAATTAGAAATGAGAAAGAGAAACATGTTCATTAAAAAGTGTGGGATTCCCTCACCAGAAATGATCTACACCTCGGAATAAAAACTTGCCTTTCTGTGGATTTATAATAATATGTTAAATAGCTTTTATTAAGGTGAAATCTTTTACTTTGAACCACCCGCTATTGTCTTTCTTAAGTAAAGCCAGATTTAGCTGTATCCACCAGACCATTGTTAGAATTTAAAAGATTCTTGGCTTATAGTTAGCTGATAAGAGCCTTAATTCTTCTTCTTCTAACATTTGATACACTAATTTAAATTTTTTGAGACTTGGCACACTCAAGGGCTTTTTGCCTTACTTCCCTGGATATACATAAGCTAGTCATTACTATTTATGAAGGCGATGAAAGGAAACATTAAACAGTCAAAGAAATATAAATCTTAGATTCTAACACAGAGAGTGCAACAGCAGGATTAAAAACAAAACAAAATGAAACAAAAACCTGAAGCAAATACAAAGACATTTGCAATTTAAAGCATTACAATATAGCGGAAAAGCAGTTTTCTCTTCCACTTGACTGCCAAGTGACCTGACTCAGGATTTTATGGCTTTTCCCAGGAACAAGCTGAGAATATCAGTAGCATCCAAAACTTAGCAGAGAAATCACATTATTGTGAGCAAAAAGCAAGGAGTAAGAACTTCTGAGTGATAAACTAAATGTTTTCCTAATTTTTAGCGACAATAATATGGAAGGAGAAAATTGCTTTTGGCCAGTACCTTATTAGATAAATTTACCTTTAAGGAAAAGACCCAAAAGGCCTATACATGGCTTACATCCCACTCAGTTTATTCAGGGGAGGCTTTCTTGTTCAGTTTTGTGTATCAAACTTATTCTTAATGTCTGAGTTAGGTGATTTCCAAATGCAAATAACACCTCAAATATTATCAATCAAAAAACCCTATAGCTTTTTTAATAACTCATACACTGTTGTTTGAATTATGTCCAGAAAGATCAAATTAAACTTAGCCTGCATTTAATTTTTCAACTATGAGCTAAATGCTAAACACTAATGAAAATACTCTTACTTCCAAGGGAAACAGATGGCTTTAAATAGTTACTTATTTCAACATATGGAAACCAATCACTGAACTATGAAGAATCAAACAGCAAACTCTATCATTATTAATTCTGACTAATAAGAAAAAAAATTAAGTAATATACAACACATAAAAGAATCCAGCTTCTATGCTAAAGTCTGCTTTAGTTTAAATTGCAACAGAACAAAGTAGGTTTTAAAAAATATTTGTTTGAGCTACAATGGTTTATCCTGCTTTTTAAAAAAATAAAAAAAAAATAGGAAAAGAAAGGACATAGTTTTTGCAGCAAATAGTGATTTGTGATGCATGTACATTTTTACATTCATCTATCACCTTAAAGCCCCTACAATTATAAATTCCCCTGTAAAGAGTTCTCAGCATGAGCAGGCTTAGAGGAGCTCCTGGAGCTCCCTCTGAGCCAAAGCTGCTCCCCAAACAGGACACAAAAAGCATTTGCAAAGGGAACAATGGACAAGGGATTTGATGAGAAGGCAGCGAAGGAATCCCCAGTGCAGGGAGCAGCAGAGCTGCACGAGCATCCCTGGGACTGGCCAACAGGGCAGAGCTCCCTTTTCTAATCTGGACAGCAAATGAAAGCTGTTTTAAACTGCAAATCAAGCCACAATCAGCACAGCAGCCCTGCTGCTCCTGTGAAAAGCATCCTCACCAGCAATGGAATGACGGCTGATGCTTCGGAAAAGTATTAAGAGCAAATGAATCTTACCCTGGTCTTATCATTGCAGTTTTCTTCAGTCAAGGATGGAGAGGTTTGCCAGCTAAATCTGTGTCAGTTTTTTGACTTAAATATAATACATCTTAAGTGAATTAAACTAGTTTATTCTGCCATCTCAGGCAGCTGGCAACTTTTCTAAAGCTGCAGCAAAACTTCGCCTTTTTCGCTTCATTTTTTTTTTCCTTCTATCGGCTTATATAACAATATATTTTAAAGGTACCCCTACATTATCCTCAGCTGGTGGGCAGAATTGTGCTGTCTTTGGAAGAGTTTTTAGGAGTCTATTTCTTAAAAAGAAAAAAAAAGGCTGCCTAGGCGTTCCATGATTTCTGTGCAGAACATTCCCTATGTGGGAGTGCCTCATCTGCACAGCGGCATGTGGGTAGGATTTGGACAAGCGCACTGAAGGACGTGACAATCAAAGAGAGATATGTGGGAAATCTCTTTTAAATGTAAAAAGACCTCACCCAGCTTTCACTAACTTAAGTAAACATAATTTCCAAGGGAGGAATGAATGCATAAACTATCATGAGGCAAAAATGGGCTTAAAGCACTGCAATTTCTGTTGTGTACTAAAATACACCCAGGGAAAATTTCTTATTCTGTCCTAGGTCTAACACAGCAAAAAATCAGTGAGAAATGGAATTTTGATCAATGTTAAAAATTTGCATGTGATTTTTCCAGCTAATGACATGCAGAACAAGTTCTAGCTGATTTCTGCCACTGACATTCTGTCAATGTAATAATAGATCCCTCTTTTGACGTAACTTGACTGCCATTAGCATTCTAAATATAGTGAACTGTTTTGTTAATATCTCCTCAGAAAACTGAAGTAAAAGTGTATAACAGAAGGCAACCTGGGCCAGTTTCTTGTGCACGGAATGTGTCTCTAAAGCACTGCTCTCTAGAAATGTGTAAATCCAGCTCCTTAACAGCCTGGTAGAGAGTAAATTTACAGCTTGAACCAAACTGAGATTACTAGCCTACAAAAAATTCCTCTGCAGAAGCCAACATGAAAGCTTGTTGTTTTTTTTTAAACAAGGGACATTTCGAAGCAGTCCATGGAGCTGCCTTCTCCCTTGAAAACTAACCTGAGCATCCTGACCCAGGCTCTTGGCTGGGAAATGAGACATTGTCACCTGAAAAAATGGTCAGTGCTGTTCCCAGGCCTGTCTTTGCATGATGTAATCAGCCAGCAACTGCAGCGCTTCTGGGCAGGTTCTTGCAGCTTTCATGAGTTCCCAGCCTGGTGCACTGTGCTGTGTTTGATGAGGAGGAGCTGGACAGGGACAGGGTGCAGTGCTGGGACTGTGCCAGCCCTGGGCACAACAGGGCAGCACCAGCTCCTGCCAGAGCTGCTGCTCCAACATCCCCTGTACTCTTTCCATGCTGGGACAGCACAAACCACTGGGCTTCAGCTTCTCTGGGAAACAAACACTCACAATCTGTGCCCTTGGGTCCCTTAATCGTAAATTTAGCAAGCTATTCCTACTACCAATGCAACTACCACTCACTCCCTGACAATTTCTTAATCAAGAGGGGTTTGTGTATTTCTTGTATTTTCTCTGTGGTGTTGTCCAAGCCTAAAATAACTTCACTAAAATGAACATATTAACATAACTTCTGAAGCTCCTTTCCTGCAAACACAAACCTCAGCTTTCAAATAATCCTAGACAGTATCGATTGTAAAACTTCTATATTTTGTAATTCACACACAGGTTAGGCCATCCTAAAATACAGAAATGCTTCTGTCTCCTAATTATTATGTGCCAAAGTAATGTTTATAGGTAACTTAATTCACAAACAGCGTCAATAAACTATAACCTAAACCAGCGTGTTCTGTGTTACTAAAGAGTTCCTTACCTTTTCATATGTATTTGGAATGTCATTATTACATAAAAGATGCACCACTTCAGTTCAGTGTTAAATGAATCAATGGAAACCAATTGGTATTTAAACCTACCACATACTAAATATAACACATAATGGAAAAAAGCAAGGGAATGAAATGTTAAAAATAACTGGCAATCTGGACTATCCAAAGTGACCAACCTATTCTATTTCTTCTTATTACTATCTCATAAAAAATTCAGAATCAGGTGAAACAAACAAACACCACCTCAGACTCAAACCACCTTTCTAGAAAGACTAAAAACCCTCTCAAAGCTGTGGTCAGATGGCATTTTCCAGATTAACCTAGACATGCTGAAGACCTCTTACGTGTTTTTTCTCTCTGCAGAGCAATGCCAGCACCAGTTGAAGCCCAGTATAACCCTGCCAACTTTTAAGTGCCAAGACAACTCATAAGATTGGGTGAAAAAAATGCAAAAAAAACAAGAATGCTTCAAATTTCCCTATGAGCAACTTAAAGTCAGACTTTGCCTTTGTGCAGATGAGCACTCACACCTCACCTTCTGCCAGCCCTGCTGTAAACACAGACTGCTGCACTTCAGCCAGCCTAGATGTTTACAGAGTGAGCTTGAGCTGCCTGCTCTGATCATTTCATTTTATGCCATTCCATGGTCATTAACATCCAGGTTTAGCAGAGAAGCCGTTTAATTGTTCAGTCAAATAATGGATTTCAATTTACTGTCATGTCAGTGGCATTAGGAATTCCTACTGCCTAGTCCATACAACAGAAAATTAAAAACAGAAAGATGCTCACTTCACAAAAAAAGAGATGCACAACTACAGCATCAAGTGATTCATATCAATGACATAGAAAAGACATGTGAAAAACAAAAGCAAGAGGCACTTCTGTGGAGTTTAAATCTAAAAGAGGTTTGGGCAAAATAAAACTGGAGTCTGGAAGAGGCACTGCATGTGTCTGCTACAGCTGCTCAAAAAGGCAGATGTCTGAATTTCGTAGCAAATTTAACAACATGACTGTGTTGCACTGTTAAAAATCAAACCCACCTGCCTTTTTATGCAGAAGCAACATGAAAGGCTCCATGGCAAAGGCAGTCCCTGCACACTGCCCCTGCCCTGCTGCTGCAGTTCAGCTGCCACACTGCCTTCATGTACCTGCAGCAGCACAGAGGGCTGCAGGAAAGGGAACTGTACTAGAGCTAAGAGAAAGGGCTCACCTATTTGCTTATTATAAATTCTTGTCTGGGAATTTGGTCTCTTTTTGTTCACAAACTTGAAATTTTGCCTTTAAAACACCTGCTGTAAGAACATCCACCCCAATAATGACTCAGTTGACATTTCTTACACATGTGCCCACAAGAGCATTACAAATGTTGTGAGAAACAGTAATGAGGTAAAGCCTGTTGTTCCCAGCTCAAATACTACTGGGCTTATTTGGCACAAGTCTACATGATACAATACAGAAAGAAACAATGCCTCAGAAAGAAAATAAAGAGGGAGTTATTGCTACAAACTAATCTACAGCTAAAATTAACTAAAAAAAAAACCCAAAACAACAAAACATTACAAATGACACAGATGATTCTAAACATGCAACATGTCTGAGAGAAAAATCAGTTTTCACAAACTGATTCACATAGCTCCAGATTAAATGGCAATTGTGAAGATGCTGAGTGGCAGTTCCACAAGAGCTTCTCTTTCTGGAAAAAGGAGGAATGTAGCACTTGATGAAAAGGTCCCAAGTGAAGATCCTCACTTTCTGCTATGGAACACATGCAAGGGCAAGAACCATGGGTAACCAGAATACTCCAGTGCCTCTACACAACCCAATCCCCCAAATCTAAAATCAGTGTCTGTGAAAAAAAAACAAAACCAAACAACAAAACCACACACTATTTGTCAAAGAAACAACAAAATCCATAGGGAGATACTGTGACACACCACTGCTTGCTTTAGTCAACACAGTTACTTTAAACTGAAATACAAAACTTAATTCCCAAAAGGCTGGGGATTTTACTAACTTTTAAATTTTATTCATTTATTTTATTTTTTTTTAAGTCTCACATCAGATCACTTCTAGTCCCTTTTGGGCCTATGAAAAGAAGAGACTATAAGATAAAGGAAATTTAGAAAGGTTACTCATTCTTGATCTCTCAGGTATGCACATGCTTCTGAAAAACAGTGTCTGGCAGAAGCAGGAATAATAAAGGAAATCTCAACTTCTACTTTCATTTTCTTAGAAAAATATAATTGCATCAATCCCAACACAACAACACTAATTTAAACTTATTTCTTCATGGATTGTTTTTTGCAGTGTCTGTATTTCATAAACAAGCACTAACAACCTACCATACTTTGCCTTCGTTTCCAAAATTCCCTTTTTTCTAATGTTGTGATTTTAAGGATGGCCTGCTTAAACCTACCAGGGCAAATTATTTTAGCCCTGTGACCCCCCCTTAAAAAAATTACAGTCAAGGAATAGATCTAAGGTTTTTTTAAACAACAAGTACTAATATTTTATGTGTTTCCAGCACTACATTCCTTCACTAGTATTGAGTCAATTTAAGAGAACCCCTTTTGTATGACAGATTATGGCTGTCTGCCACACACAGATTTAAATGTGAACAGAAAGATCCTCAGCTGGGCTACGTTCTCAAAAATGCTCCCTGCAATTCAGCTCAATATTTTGATATTGCCAGAACATAGGCTTGACATTTTTAATATAGGACAATTTTGTTAACAGCCCAAACCCAAACAACAGGTAAGTGATAGTACACAAAGATAAAAGGGAAGAAAGATCCAGCAACAAATAAATTCACATTGTTTCATATTTTTTTTTTTCAGAAATCTGTTGTGGTCTGGTCCATTTAACACCTGCTAAGCCTAAACTCTTAAAAACTGTCAACAACTGAGGTATAGATGCATTTTCAGTTCTGACCCCTTGCTGGTGTAAGCACCATTTGGAAAAGGAAAGTCATCCTTCTGCTCCTGCTCTAATCCACGTGTACAAAAAATGGCATGGCTTTTGCAGAAAGCAGAAGAATTAAAACAAGCCCCTGCGAACTTGCCTTGCATGTAAGTGCTGCCATCTTAATAAGGTGAGAGCAGCTTTTAAATCCCAGGCAGCTTCAGAAGCTGCAGCCCAGTCCCTGCCATATGGAGACAGCCTGGAATCTGTCAAGTTCACTTAGTGAATTTTATCTTTGGGGAATCAGTCAGGCAAGCTAGATCAGAATAAACAGGATGCTGTTGAGATCTGGAGGCTAATGCTGGTACAGGCTGGACTACTGAACCAAAAAATCAGTTTTAAATAAAAATGTAGTACCTAGAAAAATTAACGATAATTAAATCTGTATAGGCACAAAAACAACAATGTGGGATTTTTACTGGGCTCTAAAGATGCTCTTCTTCCTTTGCCTACAGGAAGCAACCAGACTTTCCATTATTCCTAATACAGAAAGGTATAACAACAACATTTAATGCTTTATATCAGCTTTAAGTATCAATAATTTAAAATATCCTACTTAAACACTGTGCCTAATTAGACACCCTTCTTTATGTTCAAGGAAACACAGCACAGTGAGCAATGTCATGTTCACACAATCTCCATGCAAGCCCAAGCTGCTGCTTCATGCTTCAATAGGAGATAAAAATCTGGGGTCTCCAAACCTATCAAATTCTGTTCTGATGGATGGGGATAAGATAGACTTTGTTGTGCTCTGGGTAAAAGCCAGAATGTTAAATGTAATCTTCTGCACATGCTTTTACTGATATTCAGCATAAAAATAAGCCTTATCCATTTTTATTAGTTGGTCTGAGCCAGAACCAATTCTTTTGATGTCACCTAGCTTATAAAATGCAGCACTATAGGCAAGGGAGGTTTTAAAATGCTTCATAGACTTTATCCATTATATTAATGGTTTTCAGATTGCAATCTGTGGAGCACTTTCTGGTGCTGATCCACAGGCAGCTGGCCAGTCACCTGGAGCTGGCTCCTCTCCTTGTTCCCCTCTGTTTATTCCCTATAAAGATAGAGCTGAAAAGGGGCAAACAAAAAAAGAGGTAATGCCATTTTTAATGCCATTTTTCTGGATAAACACTTGCAGTCCTTGCCATGTGACCATCCTGAGAGGAAAGGACTGTGCAGTAAGGAAAGGCAGCACAGCTTGCTGGCACCGCGGACTGTACCAGACAGGAGAGGGATGAGGAGAACAAGAGAAACTATCATTTTACCATAGGATTAATGTGATTAAACTTTAAACTGAATTGTTAAAACAGCTCATTTTTCAGCATTCCCCCATTTCTCAGGCAGAAAGCCAAATTTTACTGCATCCCCCAGCAAGATGAACTTGCCCTGCCTTGATATTTTTTCAGAATTATTTTCTGTTTAAGAATGTACTGAGAAAAACTCTTTAGAAATGGCATCTTGCACTGAAAAAAAACAAACAACCAAAACCACTTATTTGAATACTTTAAGTGTCACTTAGGATTCATCCAGGGAATTCAAGTTATCTCTTAACATAAATGAAGCAAAGAAAGCTACACTGACCTGGGTCACCAGGGTAGGAAAGGCTTCTGGGAACCTGAGTAAGTCACAAGTAACAAGATATCTGTATTTACTAAATCACTAAAAAAAAATAAAAAATTAAAGTGTTTCTATTCTAATAGCCTTTCATTTAAATTATTTCTTATTTTCAGATATGCATTTTCCATGTATTTTAGCTGTCTTTCCCTGGCCCTATCACTTCACCTTGATGGAGAAAGACAGCCACCAAATGAGATTTTGGACGTTGTGAGTCACACCAGCCAGCCAGCCAGCAAGAGTATTCCTTTGCAGCAATTCAACAGCTGAAATCATTTAAGCTATCAGCAATAGCTGTTATTAGAACACAGAAAATAGTGCTGAGTGCATGCCCGAGCAGATTATCAACAGCACATGGCAGGAGAGAGGTTCATTCACAGCAGCACTGGAACAGGGAATTCCATGGAAGGAGCCTGGGGAACAGCCAGATCCCTGCTGCACTGAACCTTCCACACCTGGAACAGCCAGATCCCTGCTGCACCTTCCACACCTGGAACAGCCAGATCCCTCCTGCACCTTCCACACCTGGAACAGCCAGATCCCTGCTGCACCAAACCTTCCACACCTGGAACAGCCAGATCCCTGCTGCACCAAACCTTCCACACCTGGAACAGCCAGATCCCTGCTGCACTGAACCTTCCACACCTGGAACAGCCAGATCCCTGCTGCACCAAACCTTCCACACCTGGAACAGCCAGATCCCTGCTGCACTGAACCTTCCACACCTGGAACAGCCAGATCCCTGCTGCACTGAACCTTCCACACCTGGAACAGCCAGATCCCTGCTGCACTGAACCTTCCACACCTGGAACAGCCAGATCCCTGCTGCACTGCCACTGTCACCTGGGAGCAAGGGGCTGACTTTCCCAGCAAGAAAAGCCTGGCTGAGAAAGCACCAGGGAGGCAAGAGGACTGACAAAAAATGCAAAATCCTCACTGTTTGGTGTGGAGATCCAGCATTGCATGATCCACCGTGACAATGCGGGCAGCTAATTTAAATTTAAAAACCATCTGCAAGTGGCCCTACTTTTTCCTTTACCATGCAGCCTAATAAAGCCTAAGACCTAAATATTTACTATATGTGATATTAAAAATCCTTGTTTTCCAATGAAGCAATTTCCTTCTTAAACTTAGGGTACCTCTCAGCCCAGAAGTTTTCTTCTCAGACAGAAAAAAATGTCTCTCAGTTAATCATGTGTGCTTACTTCAAACATCAGGAACAAATGATTTCTATCTTACATCTTTCATCCAAATATATATATATAGATCATAACATTGATAAACCACTTCTTTGCTTCCAGTGATGGCTTTTAAATAATTTTAAAATATATTCTACAGTATTTTTCACTCAATCACGTGAAAAAAAGTCTCCAGATTGTAACTTTTCTTAAAAGAAAATAGTTTTGCCAAATTTTATAGTTTGTTTTCTTTAGGGAATCTCCATGGACAGTGATATATAGTGGTCATAAAAGCACTATAAAAGGGTAGTTACCAGCAACAGCTTTAAAAATAATTATTAAAAAAAAAAATCTCTTCTATGCTTTTAGCTCTCACTTCAGAGCATTCTGCAGAATCTTGGAGAAGCATCAGTAGCATCTCATCCCACCTTCAATAAGCAGTAAGCATTGATACCCAAATAAGTGTGTTTTGTTTAGAATTTATTTTTCTCACATGGAAGAGGAATGAGCAGATGTTGCAGGATCTCCCATGATCATTTCATGGCAAGTTTTATCAAATCTCTCAAAGCCCCATAAGAAGGCATAAAAGCAAAAGAAGTACTAAGACTGATCCACATTAAAGAGAACAGTTTTCCCAGAGACTCATCATACATGATTTATCACACCCAACAAAGATCATCTTTGTGAAATAGATTTGCTCAGCTGCTCTGACAAACACCTGAAATTCAAGTACTTCCAGTGGGCACACAAAATCAGTGAATCACCATTCACTATCAAGAGCTTGATGACACCTTTCATTCATAAATATTAAATAAGAACTTCTCTTTATAGAAATAAAAAGTTGGAACCTTCACCCTTATTCCCATCCTGCCACATCTGAGGCATAATTCTTTATTGTCTCTATGCTTCCCAGTAAACACTATAAATAGGTAAGGATATCTGGACTTCTTGTCATGTTTATCTGACTTCAATATATCTGATTTGAAGTTCTCAAGATACTATTCAGCAATATTTTATTCTTCTACTTGATATTAAATAAATAAAATTACGTAATACTTAATTTTCAATAGGACAATTTCAGTCTTGAATTAAATGTTTACTCTGTGGTTAAACATTTCATCAGTGGTCAGAGAAGTGTCTTTATTCACAAGCTAAGCATGTTAAAGAGGAACTCTTCTTTTACACACTCTTTAATTACTGAGCAAAAATGGATAAACTACTGTGTAGGACTCAGTGACTGGACACTGATAAGACTGACTACGACTTTCATTAAATTAAAAAATAACAACAACAAAATCAGTTAAAACAGACTGTAAATCCACTGACCTAACTAGTAATGATTACACAATATCTCAATCTTTACCCCCACACCTTCTTTGCAGCCTCCTTCTTTCCCTTTCCCCTTTATTTCTTCCTTCAGCAACTAGAAAGTCTGCATCTTCAGAATTTACAGGAGGTTCTGACTCTGGAGAATCCCTGGGTGTGTTCCAGGAAGCACCAATTTCAAAGCAGTATGAAAATGACCATGAAAATCTGGATGGTGCCCATGGCAGCAGTGAGGAAGAAGCTGATCGGTCCATGGGTATCTCGGTCCTTCCTCGAAAGAACAAACCCTTCAGGAGAGTCACTGGATCATTAATAAGGATTTATTCTCCAACATGCTGATTTTTTTTTCTTAATTTCTTTTTTTTCAAGTGCTATTAGCCATCGTGGCACTCAGGTGGAATGAAAACCTGAAGTGGGAATGAACAATTTCTTGGGAACACAAACCAGTACTGAGGGAGATTCCTGCTCGTGGGTCTCCCAGAAATCCTGAAAGATGAGAAGTGAAACAGCTGCAAAGGTTCTGGCCCTGGCAGCACTCTGCTCGTGCTCTTCTCAGGGTGGGGAAGCCAAGGTGGCTCTCAGTGAGCTGAGCTGGGACTGAGCAGGGACAGGGACTGGCCCAGCAGCAGCTGCTGCCATTAACACATCCAGAATTGATGCTGCTCCTTCTGCAAGCACAAAAATTCCCTAGAAAGTTCATGTAGGAAACCAGCACACTCTAAGTCAAAATGTAGTATTTAAAAAACAGTTCCCTTTCTGAGTTAAAATAGAAGTTGAATGTCTACAAGAGATTAATAGATGCTGCAATGATTGGAAACTTATGTAGGTTTATTTGAGACCTGACATTTAGGTTTTTTCTTTTAAGGCGTGGAAAGATAAAAAATAATTCTGTTTTATAGGAGATTTGTAAGCAAAGTTTCTGGTATACTGTCACCAATTCTAACCTAAATTTACTTCAAGCTTACTTTAAATTTAAGGTAGGTCACATAGGATCCTATTTCAATTCATTTGCAAAATGTGTATTATTTTATTTACCAATGATGATAAAAAACAGGCTACAGAAGATGGGATATTTTCATTCTTTTTGTTCTTGAACAGGATATTCAAAGGCTCTGTCAAATAGTTTTGCTGCATGTGTTTAATCCTAGAGCTCTCAGACACAGCTTGTTACCTTCTTTCCACTTCAAGACAGTTTCCTGATGTATTTATGATTCTGAGACTAAACTAGGTCTGCTTGGAAAAAGTAAAGCATAAGAAAAAAACTCTATTTTAACCTGGTTAAGCTGAATCCCTGTTAACCAGGTCAAAGTTTTATGCTGTTGTAATAACCTGGACTGGCAAAGAGATGCATTATATACAACACATGCCTAAAGAGAAAGCAGCACTTCAACATTTCTTCCCAAATATTGCCAAAGTTTATAAAGACCAGACTGCAAATGTGTGTTTTGCTGTTAAGACACTGCAGGAAATGGTGGCTGTATGAAAGAGAGGAGCAATACCAGAGCCACTGCTCTGAACACAGCTCAGACTCTTGCTGACACGTGGTATGGCAAATTATTGAATGATCTGAACCTGGCTCTGTTCAGGAAATGGCTCTCTCCCTTTCACACCAAACCATCAACTGTGGTGCTGTTATCTCAGAAATCACGCTGAGAAATGAACCAAAATGGCCAAGTCCCACCATTCAGATTGATGTGTGTCCATCAGTGAACCATGACACTCATTCAGCATTTCTGCATCCTGGAAGGCATTTTGGAGAGGAAATTCAAGGATACAGCTGCAAATTTCATATTAATAAATATTCATATTAATAAAAAGGTGGTGAAATCGGAGAAGCATCAAGTACCAGAGAAAGAAATACTTATTGGAAGGAGCTCCAAAATACCTTTATGAAGGGACTTTGTGAAGAAAATGGAAGGAAATGGAGGTAAAATAAAAAAAAAAAAGTCTCAGAACTTCAGCTTTTAACAATCTGAAGCACTTCAGACTTAGAGAATTGGAATTATGTCCCTAAATACTTTATTTCCAAAGACAAAGTAAAAAAAAAAATAAGTAAAATCGGTGTGACACAATGTTATTTGTCTACACAGTGTGCACTACTTCATCTGCGAGAATTGTGGACTCACACCTGGGCAAGGCATCACCTGAGGACAGGTCTAAAGTTAGTGATCCTCAATGCAAAGGAATGCTGTATGTACAACAAGCAGGAAAAGGAAAAATGCTCAAAAAGTGAAACAGAAAATATCATGCCAAGATTCAGGTTCGTAGGTGGCAACAGAACCATTGCATTTCTTTGCTGTATTTTCCAATCATATTGCTTGTAATTTTAAAATTTGCAGGTGGGAAAAAAGTTTTCAGAAGCTGAAAATCCTTTCCCCTCACAAGTGAAAAACCTGCACACAACAGTGACAAGTGAACCTGCTAGTCAGCTTGTGTTCTCTTACAGACACTGCTCTATCACCAGCTTAATATTTTATTGAAATAATTATACACATGATTTAAGTGGCTCCTGCTGCCTTTAAAAGATGCTTTTTTATCATGGCAGGCATCTGCAGAATTATGAAGAGCAGCTCCCTTATCAGAAGAACACAAGGGCAGCATTTCTGGTTCTGATTTCCCTTCTGTAGCCCTTTGGTTTGCATGTTTGTTTTTCCCAGCCTCTGAATACCCATCAAGCCTATTCTACCATTTCCAGGACGAGCACAAGAAAATCTCTTCAATGACAATTGAAGTGTGCTACATTTACTCCATTTTACAGCAAACCAGAAAAAAAAACCCAAAAAAAAGCGCTTTTTACTCAGCACTTTCACTAGACCTGAAATGACTGAATTGTCCAGCGGCAGCTCCCACATTGATGTGAGGTCTGTCACAGCCAGGGGAGGACATTTCCCTTCCCTGCACTGCCTCTCACCTCCCTGGGCTTCATCCTGGGGGGCTGAGCAGCCTGCAGCTCCCAGCAGCCTGTCCCCTCCTCTGCTTCAAGAGGAACATCTTGGAAAAAGGTGTTTTTCCTTGGAAAAACAGGTGCTGTGCCCACTCCTCAGCCACACAGAACAGGATGATTCCCTGCTGATCACTCCCCTTCAGTATGGACCAATTCTGCTGAGAAGCATCAATTTTCAACAATTAAATCATATTACACCCATTTCAAAGATGGGAAAGGCAGGATGGGGAGTTCCATGATGTGTGCAAGGCCACACAGCTCCTCAGGGGCACGGGAAGGTAGGATCCATTTACATGGATATATTCTCATTTATAGACAGGAACTGCAATTCTCTCTTTTGATGTTTGACGATACATACAAGCAAGATCAGCACTCTAAAAAGTTCAAACCTCACTATTATAAATATCAAAGAACAGGATTTCAAAAGTTATTAAAAACTTTTTAAAACAAGCTAACTTGTGGAATGCTATTTTCAGCTTCCTGAGGTTTTCATCCCTGTAGGCCTTGCTCTGGCAATTCTGAAATCCTAAACAAGATTTACAATATATTAATTCTCATCACAATGACCACTTTGTCTAAAGGTGTGTGCCACCCACATGACAGAAATAACACTCAAGCCATTTTTATTTTACATTTCTGCTGTAGAAAAATGTGGAAATAATATATTATTTGAATATATCTGTATTATTTCCTTCACTTTAAAGACAGGCTGTTCTTGACCATAAAGGCATAGAAGAAGTGAAGAATTCTAGAACTTTCAGACTGTTTTGAGAACTGATCCACAGCCCTGCCTAGAATACATCTCTGTCTCTTCTCCTTGAAGAAACAGATTAATACTGGTTACCCACAACATGTCTGCTGTCAGGTTATAGTTCCTGGGGTGCTCTGAAAATTAAAATTCTGCTCATTAAGCTTTTCTTTCTATTTTTACATATACTCCAAACATGCTAATCTCTCTCTCCACAGATCAAATGTTATCTTACACACAACCAGGTTAAGAACTTTCCTCAGTGAAAGCTCAGAAATGCACACCCATTTATTCACATCAGACTCTGCTCAGCAGACCTTTCCATTCAACTTCATATCTCCAGTTTGTCAACTTAAATTGTTCTAGGAAATATAATAAAACAGAACCAGATTTAGATCCCTCAGCACAGTCCTTAAAACCATATTCTGGACTGCCTGAATAAACAAATATCATCAGCTGTATGAACTTCTGTGGGTTAGTATTTCAAAGCAGAAGAGTCACAGGAATGGATGCTTAAAATTTACCTTCAGCACCTCAGAGCCATAAGCTACAGCCAGCAGTGGAGAGTTAAAAGAGCAAACAAAGATGCCCTCAACCTGTTCAAGTTTCTGGAAGTACATCCACTTTAATATGTCCATGCTCCATGGCAAACATCACCCTTGAAAAGAATTCCACCCCATGTATCACATTCAAAATTGCAAATATAAAGTAACTGCTAACATTTAACGGCCTCTAGGTATAATCAGCATAAAACCAGCATAAAAGGGACTCAATATAAATATGAAATGTTTAAACCAAATGTGATGGAACCTCATGGGGAATTCTGCCACACATGCTGTCCTTTCTTCTAGGAGGTCCTTCACTGTCCTTGTAGGGGGTACAGCAAAATGATGTGAAAAAGAAAAGGGACTTAAGCACCGTGATGCTGCAGCAGTGTTTAACCAGGGCTTCAGTGAAGCCAGCTTTGATCACTGCTGAGGGAAAAGCAATGACCTGTCCTTTAAGGAGAGCGCTTCCTCTTTCCATCTGAACACCACGCTCATTTAAACAGAGTTCCAAGTGTTGGTGTCTTATTTAATGCTTTGTTATAAAAATATCATATAAAGGGCTAAAAATTCATGACACCCACAAATCCCACTCCAGTTACTTTCTATTGTAGCTGTGCTCAGTTGGCAACTTTGAAAGATGCCAGAGGAAGGTTCTAATGTAAGACAAAATCTGCAGCAGGAAGCAGCAAGTACTGTACAGATCAGCTGAATATAACCAAAATATTTATCTGTTAATTACACACTAAATAGCACATCTGCCAAGGCAAAAGCTCACCTGCTCAATTGTCATTTCTGCCTTTGTCCCAGGATATTAAATATCCATGTTAATGACAGGTAGGATATCCAGCTACCTTGGAAGGATATCCAGCTACCTCTGAATACCTAAAAGCAGAGGCTGTATGGGAATAATTCACAGCTAATCTTTTCCAAGTTATGGAAGATAATGACACTCCCAATTTATATATATATATATATATATATATATATATATAAGTATAATATATATATATCTCCATTAAGAACTAGAGTAAAATCTACCTATTTATTTAAATTCAACAAAATCCCTGTTGATAAGAATAATTTTAGTTTTTGCAAACCTCAGGTAAAATTCCAGTAAAAATAAATTAACTCTTCCTCCTCAGAGTGCAAGACAAAAGCCACCCCCTTGAACAAGATTTGGGACAATTAATAATAATGATGACTGATATCAAACATACATAATCCTAAAAAGAAACTCATCCTTAAAAATTCCTTTAATAGCTCATGACCTACCACTATTACAAATAATGTGACAGACATCTGGATTTTAGGTAATGATTCAGATTTTTCTAAAATTCACCATCTTTAGACCTTTGAGACTTATTCCAGCTACCATTAGGATGACTCAGATTCCAAATTCAGACTGTAAATTGGAAATATTTCTGATTTTTCCCACTGTTTGGGGGCAAGGCTGCACTCTGCATTCACCCCAGCCTAAAATCCCCAGACTGATCTCTACAGCAGACATCGTGCTTTCCTTCTTCTTAGGCATGGATCCAGCACTGTTACATTTAGATCTAAATCCTAGATACAAGTTAAGTGATTCTAGAATTCTAAGTGCTGGGAAGATGCCCAATCCTGATTATTTTAAGAACAGACAAAAATGCCATTAAAGATATACCTAAATTATAAGCTATTCCTCATTTTCGCTAGGCTGAACTCACAATTTTTAGTCTGCATCTACTCAAGATAGAACAATTTCCATATGACACTCCACAAACCAAAGCTTGCTTTCTCCTGCACCAACTCCTTGTCATCCTAAGGTTGTCTGGAAATTCAGTCTCAGAATCCTTAATTTGTACTATTTCCAAGCTCTTCCTCACATTACAGCTACTAAGAATTATTCTCTTTCCCTCTTAACCATCTTTACAGTTTCTGTAATGATCCAGGGATTTATTTCAATATGTAAAAGATTAGGTTTTTTACTTTGTTAGTCCTTTAAAATTCAGAACAATTTGAAGTTCCTCTATAAATTCTTTTGGATTTAGTTTTCTTTTTTCCAGTAGTAACTATCTGTTGTTCAAACTCTCATGTCTGATATTCTAACACTTCTAAACAAGCAAGATTCTTCTGACTCTTTAGCATCAGACAATTTAAAACTCAGTTCTGTAATGTAAATTACATTCCCTGACCTGCCGAAACCATTTAATGGATCTCTGCTTTTTGCTATCACTTTGGGGCCTGAATAAAGAAAAGACAGACTTCTCCACTTTTGTATTTGATTGGTACCAGAGACAAATGAAATAGCTTCTCTACTAAAAGTTTAAACCCCATTTTTTGAAATCTCTGAACACTGAAAAAACAACAAATCAAAAGGTCTTACCTGCCACAATTTGATAATAAGAGCATAGCATTACTCTGTAGCCATTTCCACATCTCAGGACATGTTTTCAATATCAGCATGCATTAAATAACAACAAGAAGTTATTTTGCAATTTTGAACCTATTCCCAGTGTGAATTTCTGAAGAAGAGTTTAATTTCTTCATAATATTGTCTTAACAATACCACGGCCAAAAGGGGAAGGTATGTCAAAGCAAAAGGTATGTGATGGAATAAAAGCAACATGAAATGTTTAATTCAACCCAAATTGTTCTAAGATTTCAAGATAGCTAAAAAGAGACTAAAATTAGGTTAAAGATAGCTCATATGCAATTGATGGCTTTAGATCACATGATCCTTCCAATCTAGGCACTCACATTTAATTTGGAAGAGGAGTTTAGAACTATGGTATTTAGTTTTAGAAGATCTGTACCTCATTGGTTATTTGGGTGACTTTGATTTTGGAAAATTGCAGATTCCTAACACTTCATAAACTCCTGGAACAACTTCAGAACTGAGAGCACTCCAAAACTAGAGGGAGGCAGATTTAACAGTAAGTAATGAAAGGAGAAAACCTTGCCACCACTCTCTCCCCTGTCACCCTCAGCAGTACAGAATGCAGAGCAGTAGCATCTTGCTACATCAAAAAGGGTAAAATACTTGAGGCACTTAGCCCGTTGGCAAATTATGCTTGGGGATTTCTAGATGAATGACTTGTGCCTGTGTTTACAGCCTTTCAGCAGAGTGCTCACTGTTTACTCTGGAATTAATCCAGGTCCATAAAACTAGTGATACATCAATGGAACAGATGTGCTTAAGTGACTCTGCATTATAAGGAGATCTGCTTTAGTTACAAAAACTCAATAACCAGTTTAAGATGATTTTGACAATCCTAATCTGTAATTTATCAGCTACTGTACTAATTCCTGTTCGTGGACTGGTATTCTCTAGTTCTAAATTCAAGGACTTCATGATTTCCTTACTTGTCTTTTAAAAGTATTTAAACTAATAAAGGCAACAGTGTTGGAGAATAATGTCCTAGTCCTTGACATAAATCTAAATTATTCCTATAACATCACTGTGTTGAAAACAGTTTAATTTGTGTTCATCTCATATTTATAAAATGCTGGAATGTAAACAAATCAGGACAAGGGATGGAGCCCAAAGCAATGCTAGTGCTGCTCTCTAAAGGACCAACACAGCACATAAAATGCAGGTGCTGTTTAACAACTGTTAATGTATTTGGCTTTAGAGGCTTTGTTAAGAGGTCACTGTCATTATCCACTTTTCCAATCAATATGTGACTTGCTTGTAACTTAACCAGGAATACTTGAGTTGAAAGTTTCTGGAACATGTCAGAGCTCTTTCAGAGAAGGTGGTATGAACAGCCACATGTTAAATAAAAAAAAAATTTAAAAAAAACCCTATTTTAGAATGCTTTTTCTTTTTCTTTGATGCTCACTATTGTGAAACTTTTATAATGCTGATCGTAGAGAACTTCTTTCCTCAAAATTAATAAAATCATTGACCTGATAGCAGAAGGTAGAGCTCTAGTGTCCTAAAGAAGGCACTGACAGCTCTTTGCTCTCAGTTTGAAAGGTCTCTGTGTGTGAATTTCTGTCCCAGCCAGCAAAGGTCCTGAGTGCATTTTTAATTCCATTCAAGTTTAGGGGCTTGGCACATACAGGTCTCAGTAACACTGTACACATCTTGTCTTAGCCTACACTCATTTGTAAAAGTACAGCTAGAAACACTGAAGGTTTCATTATGTGAAGTGACAAGGTGTCAGATGGAAGCAAGTCTCCCATAAAACAGCATGGTTTGGGGTTTCCCAAACCTGTTTTTGACCAGATTTTTGACAAAATTTTAAGCGTGATAAAACCTGAGGATACCTAAGGCCTTAATGTAAATACATGCATTTTGAAATGATACATATTTGTATTGAGTGGTCACACTGCGCTGTTATTTTAAGCATAATATTCCTGAAACGCCTTTACAAAGCCAGCTGGAAACCTTGACATTTCATCCATATTGTTATTTATATACATATTTACTGCTGCCACCTGCTTGTAACTTGGCTCACACCACAAAGCAGTACGTTTCCCTTGTTTCATTATACTTTGACATTTCACTAGAACTACAGAGCTGCCCATTTCTCAGTTTCCAATTGCTCTGCAGCCACTCTTGAATTATATTGGCTTAGTAATAGAATAAAGATCTTTCTCTGTGGTAGTACTAACCTCTCTTTTCCGTACCCAGATGGTACAAATTGCTGCTGGCACATGTAACAATTCTAGCACAGCTTCTGCTGCCTAAATGAACCCCCATAAAGCCCAGGGAGCTAGATTAGATTAGGGAATTGGGAGGTGAGGAGGAGGCTGGCCAGTGGGCTGGGCTGCAGGAGACGAGGGTTTGGTACAGGCTGTGCTGGGGCGCGCTGCACGCTCACACTGTAACGCTCACTGAGCCTGCTCCTAGGCAAGAAAGCAAAATTAGCTAACAAAGTTAATAAACCTAATTTCATCATCAGTTCCACGACGTCCATTTTTGCTGTTATTCAAAGAGCTTCAGTTATTTGATAGCCCTGGTGCCTCACAAAAGGGCCACTTTCCAAGGAACACTGCTGGAAAGAGCAGCCACCAGGGGACAGCCAGGCTGCTCGGGTTTACCTTTGCTCTTGCTTCTCTCAGACCACCCAGGGCATGGACCAGCTCTGACACCTCTGAAGAAGGCTGGTCACACCTATGCACACCCTCAGGCATTTAAAAACACCTGAATTTCCAGTTCCTCTGTACATATCCCAGGAGGAGGGCTGGCAGCCATGGTGTGATGGGATGGAGGGAAGAGGCCCTGGGAGAGGACTGAACCAGGCTATTCTGAACAACTCTCTCCAGGACAGCCTGCCAGACACACAAAAAATGCTTCTGTGCTGCCAAGTCCAAGAGTTTGTCAGGAGCAGTTTTAAACAAATAGAAATCTACAGCACGAAAATCTTGACACGTGACATGAATCTTCCATGACTTCACCAAAGTTATACTGCTTTACATTTAACACAGGCTAGAGGACAACCTAGCATACACCTGTAAAATTAATTTTAAGGAAAATCCTCTAGGTATTCAGTATTTAAAAGACATTATAATTGAGGGACATATATATGAAAGAAAGATGACCGATATATTAAAAATTACTGTGAAACTATGGGCATTTGACATTTGCATAAGCCATAAAAAAAAATATTTAAAATGTTTCTAAGAAAGCACCTGCTTTACCTATTTGTAAACCCTGTCCCTATGAGGAGAACAGAGGAAGCCTTCTTGTGTACTTAAAAGGCCAACAGTTACAAAATTACTGCAGTAAGGGACTAAAAGAAGGAATGTACTGCAATTATTCCAGCCCCTAAAATGACGTGGCAATGATAAGTTTTTCCTGTGGATTGAAAAGAAACTTCATCAAAAATAAAACCAAACCTAAGTTCACTTGGTGTTTAGAGAGAAAAATGATGCCTCAGGTTGCACATCTAAATGAAACAGTGCAATAACCAAGTGAAAGACTTCTTTTTATCATTAAAATTAATTTAGGACTATACTAAAATGATCTGAACTACAAGTGAAGCACTAGATATTGCTGCTGTACTGATGACAACCACATCTCAGGACAGAACAGGAGAAGGCAAAGACTGGTCATTTCTTACAAGGCACAGGCAGGAAAACAAACACAAAAAACTCACGTGATTGAAGAAAACAATTTGTAAATCTCACTTGTGTCTTAGCTAGGAATGAGAAAATGCACACATTCAGCCTCAAAATAAAGGCCAAATTTAAAAACATGGCTTAGTTTCTCGCTTCTGTTGAGGCCTTGCAAAAAGTAAACTTCTTAAAAGCCAATCATCAGCTCTTCTGAGAATTTGACCTTATAAAAATTGCCAAGTGAGACAAGAGGACTTGGTTTTGCTGCTGAGGATGAGCAGGTGCAGCCCAGCTCACCAGAGACAAAACCTTCACACACATCCTTCCTGATGGAAGCCCAGATCCTGGAAGGGGAAAGCAGCACACACCTGCCCCAAAGTGATGCCCACAGATCTTCCAGGAAATACACAAACCCTCAGGAAGCTCCCAGCCCAGTCAGGGATGGAAACTTGCCTGCTGAGCACTCAAAGGCGCTGCTGAAGGTGGGGGGAACCTCTGATGCGCTGATTAGGAATCCAAGGACGTGAAATTGAGCAACAAAACAAAACAACGCAGCTGAAACGCACAGACAATCAAAGCTGCTGCTCTTCTTTAACCAGCCCCTCCAAAAGCAGGTCTAGCAGGAATGAAGGATTATTTTCCCTTCAAGTGTGGCTCCAGTCTGTCCTTCAGAGCAGCTGACACTGTGCTCCCCAGAGAATGTGGAAATGCTTGTGATCCTACTCTTTGGGCTGGCTGAGAGCAGCACTTGAAACCACTGAGAAAAACCACATTAATCAAAATTAGCAACAGAAGCTGATCATTTTACTCTTCTTCAGAAATGACCTGACCAGCAGAAAACCTGGCTTCATGTTTTTCTTTTATCCAGAAGAATTTCCCTGTGTCTTTGAAGAGTGTTAAATGCTTCTGTGATGACACCTCTCTCTCTCTGCTCTTTTGCTTTTGGGCCAGAGAAAATTCAAGAGAACTTCATTCCCATGAAGCTTTTCAAGCATTGATTTGGAGATAGAGCTGAAATTCTCAATTTTGAAATGAAGGGCAGACTTTCTCTTCAGTCAAAGCAGTTATAGTATCCATCTGAATCAATAAAATAGCATTTCTTACACGTCTCCTAAATTCTGTTCCTGTTTATAGAACTGTGTATCTGTGACAAATTCAGCAGAAATTGCTTGGTCTAATTTCTAGCTATAAGAAAAACAAATGCAGACACAGCAGGAGGCAAGGAGGGAAGAGGAGTGATAAAATAGGTTGAAGACTTGCAAAGCACTCAGGAAATCTGAGGAGGAACAGTTAAGCAATATGATGTGACCTATTCTAATAGTGGAAAAAATAGGTTTGGAAGTCTTGAGTTTGACTTAGCTCTGAAATGCAATGGTGAGAGCAGAAGTCATACACCATTTACCAAAACCCTACAGTGAAATACTGCTACTCTTTCTACATAGTTCATGAAACAAAGTTCACCTTGATATGAAAAATTCTGGAGTGCTCTGGTATTGCACAAAGCAAACGCAAAACATTGCTAAAACTGGAATGAAATTATTTGGAACTTTGCTTCAGATGCTCATCATTTCATTTGATTCACAGATCTGTCATTTCTAGTTGATGCCACACCAGGTGTCTTCTAAGGAGGTCACTTTACCCACACTGACACAGTGTCCACACAATATCTACACCTAGGAAAGTTTGTTTTAGTTAAGAACAGCCTTTACAAGAATATTGACTCATTTTCTCTCCTGTAATGCCGCACACATTTGTGTTACCACGTTCTGAAATCCTCCCCACTACTTCTCACAAGCCATTTTAGCCATTCTCTGCATTCAGGCAATGTGTGCATGGGAGAAATAAGAAGCAGCAGCAGGCAAAAATAGAGAAGATGAAATTAAAATACAGGAAAAGAAAACATTGTACATGACATATTAAAACCTTGGCCTCATTTACCATGACTTTGCATTTCATCTAAATACCATGGAGACATGAATATCTGTTGAAGAGGATAATCTTTGAATTACCTGATGAATGCATTTCTGCTATTTATACTTATAAAAAAGGAGAAAATTGTAATGCAATTATTAATCAGCTGCTTAACTTTACGGGGTAACATAATTTTAAAATAATTATATCTTAGTTAATTATTTTAATTTTTCTTCCCTATTTTTTAGTTTAACTTTGCAAAACCTCAACAGTATGCATTTATCTTCCTTCCACCACGTAATTTTAAAGAAAATGATACAAAAGGCAAGAAGTCAAATTGCACTTGAGGAACAACGTAAGATGTTAATTGACCTCAGAAACACCACTTTTCAATGAAGTTATGTTTTTCCTACCCTTGCCAGATAACATTTATAGAGTGGAAGCAAAACTTTCAACCAGTGAAACTTTCACACTGTAGCCTGAGTGTCAAAAGATGATGTGAAATTCAGTAAAGAAGGTTAAACCACATTTTTGTAACCACCTAAGCTGCTTGGACAATATTGTTGGATAAGTCAAACCTAAGAAATACTTGATAATAATAATAGACATAATGGAAATATCGAAAGGATCTCTCTGATTGGTGAGAAGGTGAAAAAAAGTTCTATTTTACTTCCAGAGCCAACAAACTGCTAAAAGAACACAATGAGAAATCCATGTTTAGATTAGCAAAACAAGCCTTAGAACACGGAAACCTCAAATGTTGGATGCATTTTTTAATCCATCTGTGCATTAGAACAAACACAGCGTGGTCCCTGTGAGCCTGACTGTGCCCAACACAGGCTCTGCAAGTGACCACACCTGGCTGCAGTCACCACCCTTCACTGAGCTCTAACAGGTGAGAGGAACTCTGAGAAAGCATCACCAACTGGTCATCACATCCCTGCTCCTGCCAAAGTAGCCCTTCCCCTGCCACGCACACTTGCTCATTTATCCAGGTTTGTCAGTACAAGCAGCATGTGGCATGTCTTCTATTAGCAATCAAGCCTTACAATCCCTATTGACAAGACGGACAACAATCCACTCTCGTAAAAGATTCATGACACAACTTTGCACTCTCTACTGCTTGCTTTCTCATAAAACCAGTGCAAATCCCATCAAAAATTTAGCAGAACCCCTGCCTCATCTGTTTAGGCCTGAAGCTAGTTGCAGGGACAACTCATTAGGGACAAGCTCATTAAAACCAGCCCTGGAGCAAAAGCAGTTTGCAAGTCTCCTCATTTTTATTCACTTTCACCTAGCCATTCCAGCTCCTTGTGCTTCCCAGATACAGAGCTTCTAATGATCTGGTACAATAAGGGTGTTTCCAAACTCATGCTACACCAAATGCAGCTCTTTCTGTACTCCAAATCTAAGAGAGTTCTGTTCATTTGTAGGGCTTAGAAGGTTCTGTGTGGAAAGGCAGCATCAGGAAACCCAGAGGATTCTCTTCTGAGTACATTAGCAAAAGGAACTGCAAGTTACTATCAAACACAAACTAAAATCCAAAGAGAAATCAAGATGTGCAGCGCTAGCAGTAGCAGATACCCACGCCCTAGGATTCAGTCACATGAGAGTGCATTTGGTATTTCATTTGGTGGTTTTAGCACCTTTTAGTAGCAAAAATAGGCAAGAATTTTTTTTTTTAATAAGGAAAAAAGGGAAGAAAGAAAAAATCAAAATATTTCCTTTCTCCTTAATAATAAACACTGTTTAGATAAAGTCAGGGGGTTGGAGGTTGTTTACCTTTTCTGTCCTTTGCAAAAGTTGCTTTTGTCACAAGCACCACCTGGGAATCCTCACTAATATCTTCTGAATTAGATACCTACATTTAGGTATGGTAATAAGTGGCCCAGTTTCAAATACAACAGAACTTGAAAATCATGTTTATCCACAGTTCTGAAGATTGGTGATCCTGAGGTGGTTACATGAGGTTCCTTACTTCTGTCACACACAAAGAGAACTAAAAGGTCTGCCAGGAGTGGATTTCCACCCCTCGAGACCAGTAATGACAAAATTTGGTGGGTCCTGCACAGGCCAATTTGTGCACCAGGAGAAGGAAAACTCCTGGAGATACAGCCTCCAATGTCACTTGCTAGAAATCGTCCTAGAAGATCTTAATTCCAGCAGAAGTTGCTGCCACGTGCATGGTACAACTATTCAGACACAGATAACATGCCCAGATAACGCATTAGGCTTCTGAGGAGTGTCTGACTCAGTTTGGGGGAGCAAAGAACTGTCTGCATGGCAAATATGTTCCAACTATTCTACAGATCAGTTCTGAAAACCAACCAAATTTTACGTGTCCAGCTAAGCAGAAAAGCCAAGAACGTAACCAACAGTCCAAGAGAAGCAGCCCCTCATTCCACTGCAATCCCAGATGAGTGGTTTTAATTTACATTCTTGTAAGTGTGCTAATATTCAATAATGCTTTTTCACCTTGCCTGCACTTTATACACACCACTACAAACAGGATACTTTCTTATTCTTGCCAAGTTCATTCTGTGCTCAGCTTATGATGGTGTGTAACAATCTCATTGACAGTCTTCAGCCCATCACCCAAGGCAACACATCATCAAAGCCTACAGCATTTCTCAAAGTCAAAATAAAAAAAAAATGGATTATTTTACTTTCCTTAGTTCTGTCCAACTACACAGCCAGAGTCAAAGTATTTACTTAATCTGGAAAAATTAATTATTTGGAAGATCACAGGCCAAAACTGTCAAAGACTATAAAGTCTGACGTGCACAATTTTTCCTAACAGAAAGATTATTGCCATGAAAACTGTTGCACCGACATAATTACTCTGCACATTGTCGAGTGCCACGAGCACACAGCACCTCAAGACACGCAGGTGAATTGATGGGGTGTGAAGCTTGTTTCATGCAGAGGCCATTCCCTGGCTGCTCAACACACGGCATCAACACCATCCCTGGCACAGATCAACCCTCCTGCACACAATCCTCTGCTCTGAGTTTAGCAAATCAGCCTTACTTCCCACCAAAATGCAGTAGAACCATTTAATGGGTAGTTTAAGGAGCAGCTTGGAAAAGAGGAAAGCTCAGTTCCCCTTTTTGACTGCTTTTTTAGAGAAAAAGTGGCTTTTTCTCCATTCAGCAGTCTGCAGCGGGGGCTTCAGTTCATTTACATGCTTGAATAAGAGGCACCCACACATTAAAATAAAGTCTTAGTTAGAAACATTATTAACCATATTTTGTACAGTTTCCTCTGCTTCACTGTGCAAAGGATGAAAGCTGCAACACCATTAATGCAAACCAAGTAACAAAATCGACTTTTCTGAAAAATGAGAACTTAGGGAGCAAGCTATTTAAAATTAAAGCATATAACAAGCTTTACCAAAAAAAAAAACCCTCACCCCACTTTATCTAATCCATTGCACAAGTTTTCAGCATTTTGAAAACATTAAAAGGGCCATGCTTATTTTTCTATTATTCTCTTGTGTCTCCATTATAAAAGTACCTGAAGGCTGAGAACTTGCATGTCTCATAAAACCTACTGCAGATATGGAAACTTCATAAGACATGAATTTCTAAAGAAGACAATGGCAATACAAATGCATTTAAAGTGAGAATAACAATGTTACTTTTGTCCTTTAAAAACCAATAAAATTTATCAAAAAAGCGGCTTAGCAACACAACTGAAATACAAATGCTTTGAAATATAAATAAATATACATTTAATAACACTAGCTTTTTGATTCTTAGACAAATATTGTAAAACTTTATTTAATCTTTCTAACAGCTTTTCAAAGCCACCTTAGATATAATTTTGCTTTTAAATTTAGCTATAAAGTGTGAGAGGAGTGGAATACAACTCATTACCACATTATCTCTACTTTTTTCCTAAACTCTTTTCTTAGAAAAACAAATAATTTCTCAGCTTCCAAGTAAAGCATAAAATACAAGCAACTTCAATGTAGAGCACTTAGAAAGGATGTGAATGCATCATATATGTCACTTACTGTGTGGGGGCAAATCCAGAAACAAATAGCTCTGAAAAGGTTTCATTACTGCAATACTGAGTGTTAATAGCATAAGATCAATAAAACTGAAAGATGCAAATAGGTAATTTGGATTAAGCATTTGGATTACTTGTCAGCAGTTATTAAGTCTTGCTCAAATGAACTTGCTTTAAGGCACTAACATATTTACAAATACTGTGACTTCTTTTCCTGACAGAAGTGAAAACACACCAATGCCATTAGAGATGAATTTAGTGTGGGTCCTCTAAGCAAAAATGCAATGACTTCATTGAGCTTCATTACTAACACAACTTTCCCTCATTACAAATTCCAAACAAACAGGTGTTTCACACTAGGTCTACTTCTAAAATTGCTTTCTTTTTATTCCCAGGGATACATCAAGAGCTGAGGGAGAATTCATGCAGTATAGATCAGTCAGGCATTGACAGCACATCACACTTTGACGAGCTGCTTGGCTCTGTTTAAAGTCTAAGTTAGGCCTTGGCCCATCAAGGCCATGGCTATTGAATTATTGACAGCCTCTCACTGTGGCGCAAAGGGAAAGAGTGCTACAGCCTCAGCTCACTAAAGATGAAATGGAAACCCTCTCTGAAGCTTACTTTAGCACGTTAAAGGAGTTTTAATGGTCTTGTTTAAAATTCAGTAAGAGAATATATTGCACTGATTATATTTTCACCAGCTAAACAAAAAGTCTGGGATGCTGTGGAGATTATAAGTGAAAGGAAAACTAGACAAAGTATAAACTTGATCTAGGCCGAGAAGCTGACTAACATTCCAAACTCACACCAGATCCTTCAGCTTTACGTGCCTGGCAATTTTCACCATTCTGTGCTGTTACACCTCGTGCAATCAAGGGTTAACAATAACGTGGCAGTTCATCATCATCATCATCCCATAATACAGGCTGGCTTTTATAACAGTTAATTTCTGCTCACGCCATTAGATCTGCAAGCCAATGCAATGGCCAGTCTGTGTTTGCCAACCCAAATAATTCTCTTTCTCTCTTCCCTTCTGGTTATCAGCAGTGCACTAAGGGGTGTGGGCAAGGAACTGACCACCCAAAGCCTGGACTGTTTGTTTTTCCAGCAGAACTGTTCTACAGGGTAAACCACCATTCCTCCACAACTAGCTGATTCATATTAACAATCCCCATATTCTTACATAATTTCTTTTCTTCTTCAAATTTATACCTGCCAAGCTTTACTTGCATTTTAATAGCTGATGTCAGACAAGCAACAAGCAGAAAGTTCCATCTCAGGACTATAATTTTAAATACAATGAGACTCACATCAACTGTCTCACAGACACGTGGAAAATTATTCCACGTGGACTTCTAAAGTGCATCCTAAAAGCTTCAAAGAATGAGGAGGTTTTTTAAAGAATTTTAAATGATGCTCAGGGAGGGGGGAGGTGGGAGGGTGTTAAGCTATTTGTCTAATGTGACCCTATACTCATTTCTCCAACATCACTTCCAATATGCTGCCTCCTGTCAAACCAACAAAGAGAGCCAAACAGCACATCTAAATCTGTGTTCATTTTCCTTCTGCAGGATTATCTTTTCCACGTCAAGCATTGTAAGTAAATCAAAGATGTTTCTCAGGGGCTGTAAGAGTGGGGCTAATCTCCAGACAAATATTTAGAAGGCAGCTTAGCCTGTTCTGGCTTAATCGTTTCCAACTGATTTGACTTTTTCTAATTACAGCCTTTATGTTATAAAAGCCATTTTTATGTTGCTGAAGAGCAGTTTCACTGCTAAGACATGAAATTTTGCTGAGTTTCTGTTCCCATGTTGATTATGGAAATGGTACTCTACAGCTTTCCTCTAATTAGAAAAAACACACTTCACGCAGCATCAACAATTTTTAACATTAATCACAGAGTGACAGCGTCCTTTTGTGTGTCTTTAAATAACTTCTCAAAATATGACACCAAAAAGCCACCGTATCCCATTTGGGTATCATACCAGGAGCAATTTTCACATTTTTGCATATTATATTTATTCAAACACAGAACAGCATCTTTGAAGAAGCTGCTCAGTAAATTAACCTAGCAGAATAAGATAATCAAACTTCTGGATAGTCTGTGTTGAGGTGCTTTCCAAACCCATGAACTTGAAAAATTCAAACACTCACACACAAAGCAAATTATACATCTCCTCTGGCAAATCAGACACCGTGGCTACTTATTACTTTTAGTATTTCCTTGCCTTCCCATAATGAACAGACAGCTGAGATAATGCAGTTTTGCTTTGCATCAACTCCCAGGCACTTCTGGCTGTTTAATGGAAATTAACTGCAACCCAAATGCTGGGAACAACAGAAATCAAGGCTGTCGAGTCACAGAACTCGTAGCATAAGTCCATTCCAAATTCTATATATTATTAAGTAATGCTTCCCTAGAACAGGAAAGACCTTTTCATTTTCAGTCAAAGCTCAGCCCAGAAAAAGCAGTTACGATGAAATATAAATAAGGCATGTGATAATACAGATTATTTATTCAATGACTTTATGCAACAGGTAACTCTCAACACTGCAAACTTCCTATTTCTGTGCAGAAAGAATCAACAATAATATTGTGAAATGACAAGAAAAACAAAAAGGGGATTAAAGGACTAAAACCTGGTATGATTTCATTAGGTATGGAAAAGGTGCTATAGGAGAAAAAACTGAAGGAAAAGGCAACTCTGAAGTTTCCACACTGGAGAGGTGTGTGCTTAAAAATATGCACAGTTTCAATACTGACAGTGGTCAGATTGAAGTGCTGCAGGATAAAAGAGAGCACCAGGCAGAACTGAGTTCCAGAAGGCATTTACAGCATGACCTCTCTATGAAATAACAGGGAGCACTATCACAGAATCCTGCATAGTGCTGTGACAACAATGTCTCCAAGTTCCTTTCATTTCTCTGAAAAATCTAGACCTGCTGACACAATCCTGTGAGGTGTCAACAAAAAAAGCATTTAAATGTCCCCATTTGCAGGAATGGAGGGCATCAATTACTCTGGCATCAATTTTGACTGCTTTATTATCCTGGAGACTTGTTCCATAATAGCTTGTTATCCTTTTTGTAAAAATTAAAACTGTACTATTAATAACTCTTTGACAAGGCTTCAGATCTCAATTACATTAATAATAAATTCTTGTCTTTGTGTGTGAGTTCCTCATCTTTTTCATCCATAACAAGGCTTTGTAAAATTGGCGAAGAAACTGGAAAGAAAACAAAACTCTACAATATTCCTCAAAAAGAACTTTCTAGCCTCAGCTTGCAGATGTCCCAAGATGAGCAAGTGTTCTATACATTCAGTAACCCTTCTTGGTTTGATCTGAAGTTCTGGAATGTTGGAAGGACCTGATGAAAAGCACACAGCAGAGCAGCCGGGAGCAGAGGGCTCCGTTGTTGTGTCTCCGCAGTGGATTTATGGTTTGTGATTCAGAACAAGCAGAGTGGTGGTACCAGCACAGGAATGGAATGAGCTGTTTGTGTTCAGGTACACTCACTCCTGAGCCACACAACCTCCTGGGGGTGTTCCCCCACAGCCCCCCGAGAGTCGCTCTTTTCCAGACTGAGTGTCAGCCAGCTACCAGGAGCACTGGGGATGGCAGACAGCCACGAGTCTCCTCCTAACACACTGCACAGATCTAATAAAAGGTTTTGGTTTCTGGTTTTTTGGGATTTTTCTGAGCTGCACATCCTCGCTTCATTGCCCATTTTAACACTTCTACAACATATTACATTGATAATCCTGTAGTTCCAGGGTGGAAACACTGAGGAACAGAAAATTATAAACATGACTGCTCCTTTACTTGAAATAGAGTCCATTGGGCACGTGTCAGACCAGTTCTGCAAAGACTGTACTGGGTCTGTTTGCAAACCAAATTTATTTTGCTTTAGACCAACACATTTCTCTTGGGGCTGACTATTCAAAACACTGCTATCAAACCCATCACAGAAGCAAAAATTCTATCAGTCTTACAGTTCTCCAAATGACACCCCCAAAGACCTGCCATCTTTAGTTAACCCTCAAAAGATGAGGCAGAATAATCTTTCCCTGTAGCTTTCACACTTGAATCTCTAAAAGTTACCACAACCCAAATAATTACCATTACAAAAAATCTCAGGAAAGGACCAAAACTGATGCAAATGGGAGCTAACCAGAACCTTTTACTCCTCCACAGAAAGAAGTACATATAATATTGGAATCAGTGTAACCAAGTCACTTTTCCGAGCTATTATAGACAAGACAAGCATTTTCACAGGTGATTATCTTCCACTTGGATATCCCAGTACAATCTGGTGTTTTCTATTGCTGTGAGGAAATAGACTCACTGCTGAGAGGAAATTGAGGTCCTGATGTCTCTGGGAACAGAATTATTAGCAGAGCCATGCTGACTGTACAAACTTTTTGGGTCTTTAAACCAGTTTTTCCAAAGGTAATCCTTCCTTACCTATACAGTGTGTTTGGAACTTTTTATTTTAGTAAATATATGTTTCCCCCCTCTCCTTAAAACACTAAAGAGCCAACATGTCATGTGTCTGCCTGTCAGGGAAAAGGTAAAACTGGATTGTGAGGGCAAGTTTGCTATTCGTGAATTCTGTGTCTCACATATATGGGAAAAGCCACAAAAGCGGTCAGATGCTTTTACAGAAATAACTTTGCAAGGAGCAGAGGGGCTGAAGTTGATAAAAGAGTTACACATTTTAAAAGAAAAAACATCCAGATGTAGCACAGATATTCCATCATATAATTTACATCAGCACCTTTCTGCAGAGGATTGAGACAAAACCTTAGGAAAAGGCACATTATCTCTCATGTACTTATTGCTTGGCCTTTGCTCCTGAGGAACAATCATTGACCAAAGAACAGCAACAAAAAAGGCATAAATTCTACATTGTTTTAAACCTATATTATAAAATTCAAATAAGAAAAATATCCTTGACACTCCACAGACGTTTTTCATGAGTCTGAATAATGTTTTGGAGTCAATCAATCATGAGAATAACTTGTGCTTTAGACTGTCAATACTGCTTGCTTACATAGGATTTTGTTTTTTGGTTTTTTTAATATACCAACTTCTGTAAGCTAACCATAGATAATTTCAGGAATAAAAATAATTAAATAATGGTCCAAATTCTGCATTCTGACATGTTCAAATGAAAAAAACAAAAAAAAAAACAAAAAAAAGAAAGAAAGGTAAACTTTAACGTTATTGAGGAAAAAAGAAAACACAACAAAGAAACACAGCTTCAGACATTTAAAAAGAAAGCTGTAATGCATTCTCCTATAAACAATTTTCATGCTAACAGCTAGATAAAATATCTTCAAGGTTGAGACTCCATTTCCATAGCATCAGCCACTGTCCAAACACATCATATTTGCTGTTGAATTAAGAAAGGACTCACAATGTCCTATACAGGACATGTGAAGCTCCAAATGCAGGTCTGAGCTGTCCTGATTTGAATATAAATAAACGAGCCTATTTAAATATTCTGTATGGTCAGGGGGAACATAAAAACATTCTTGAATATACCCAGTTACTTTTTTTTTTTTTAACTTCTTTTCCTTCTTTCCTGTCTCTACCATTGCCATGGCTCAGTGTTGAGCTCACAGGAAGGGCTGTTCCCAGAAGCGATGGCAGTCCTGTCCCCTGCAGGGCTCTGTCACAGGCACACCCCAAATGTGCACAGGAACAGGGGTGAACAGGCTGGGGACTGCACAGGAACAGGGGTGAACAGGCTGGGGACCTGGCTCTGGCTCAATTAACCCACAGCAAATTGCCCAGCTGCCCCCAGAGGAGTTTTCTGCCTTGATGCAATGAGGAGCAGCAGCACAAACCCTCACACAGGTGCAGGGAAGGGCAGAACTTCCTTGCCTGAGTGTACCCCGATTTCCCTGGGGAGCTGGGTGAGGATGGAGCCACATCTCTGCACTCTGCAGCAGAAGCAGCCCAGAGAGTCATGGAGGTACAGAAGAATATTCTATCAGCCTTGTACTGAATGTCCTCTGCAGGGTGCAGACAGCTGAAGTGCTAGAAATGCTTTGGGGTTAAAATTGTTAATACATGCTCAAAAAAAGTGGAAGTTCTTTAGGAGTTTATTATAAAAGTACCACAAGAGCAGTCCAAATACCGGCCTTGGTGGCTCAGTCGTATCACTTGTGGAGTCACTGGGATATGATCTGACCTGCCTGCCCACCCTAAAACTGTGGCAGCATGGACATTACGGGCCTGACTTCACTCAAGGCCAGGCTGGTTCCCAACCACTGCTTATTGCACTGCAGCTTTTAAAAGCCTTTTCTCAGAAATGGCACCCAACAACCTGCCAAGCAGGTCTCCTCAGACACACTGAAACCTGACCTCCAATGGAGAAAGGAACACAAGTAACACCAAAGGTGTTTGACGTTCCATGTCTGTATTACACACCATTCTTCACTACAATACAATTCAATTTTACTCTTAGAGACCAAAACTAATTTTTTGCCATGCAAATCGCCAAAGCAGACTCCCCCAAACCCCTCCCATACACCAGTTTTCTCCTTTTTATTCTAAAACCACAGACTTTGAAAGCAGGACATCCCCATGGTATTTAAAGAGCCACTGTGAAGCAAGGAGCTGCACTGAAGGAAGCAGAAGCTCAGGGTGCTCACAGGTTCCCTGCAAGAGAAGGCAAAGGGTCTGCATGCAATGCCACAGCTCAGGGGGCTGAGACTGGAGCAGGGCATTTGTAGGACTCAAGGTAGGACTTTGAGGATGAAAAAACAAAATCCTGCAATGGCCAATTTTATAATTAATCTTTGGGAAAAATGGAAGCTGTTAATATAATGAAATCTGAATCCATTCAGATTTCATCCATCTCACACTATTTTTTTTTTTCACTTCTGCCCATCATTATCAGTCCTGCTCCTTCAGGGCAGTAATTTTGTACCCTTCCATATCTTGCACATTTCTAGCCTGCAATCACAAATTAAACACTGCTCTACTTCTCTGCCACAACTGTCCATTACCTCAAGCCTTCTAAAAAAAGAAAAGATAGAAGTTGAACAAAGTTACAAAGTCTGTTGATGTTACATTAAAATCTACCTTTTAGATAAGTCTTTAAGTTTAAAAAATATAAAAAAAGTCTTCCCCTATCACAATCACTAGCTAATGACCTCAAATAGTTTTCGCCCATATAAATCTGCAAATCTAAAATTCCAGCACTTCAGAAAAATCAGAGGCTCCATCTTCTACAAAATGGCACAGAATAACAACCAACAAAAGTTATTTTTCAGTGTCCCTAAAAATAATGAATTGAAAGCATTTCACCCTACAACTAAAGCACACTAACTACTTAAATAAACAAAACAGACTTTAAAGACCTGGACATTCAGCAGTCCTACAGGTCTGGAAGACAGGTGCCCTGCCAGTTCTCAGTGATGTGTCTTGCAAAGAGATTATAGACATTTTCTATGGTTCTGCATCCAGAACATCCAAAAAAGCATGAAACCAAATCCAGAACCAGCTCTGAGAGGCCTTTATTCTTCTTATTATTATTATTGTTTTGCTTATGGTTTTATAATATCAGAAGCTCATCAGCTTCTATATAATAGAATTTGTGATATTTTTAATGTGTTTGCCACATAAAGAAAAATCATAAATGAGTATACAAGAGAAAAACAGTCCATTCATGTCTTCCATTTCCAAGAAAAGACAAATGATAAGTATTAAATTACTTGACTCCCTTATAAAAAATTATGGAAGACATTTTTTGCAGCCATATTAAAAATGAGAAACACAATGTACAATTGAAGACAAAATGTAACAACCACAGAATAACAGGGTTCCTCAACAAAATGTTTCCTGCAAAATGGGTTCTGTAACAGAATTCAGTTACATGCTGGATTCCCCCATGGATCCAACCCCATTCCAAAGGATTTAACACAAGGTGGGAATTTTTGGAGTAACACACCTCATAATGGGGAAGTTTTTGTGTGTAGCTGACAGTTCCAGCAGGACAACAGCAATATGTGAAAGGAAAATAAGGAGCAGGATTTCTGGAGTGACCTGGTTCAGGCTTTGTTCCTGCCCTGTCTGCTTTGGCCAGCCAAATGAAAACAGGCACATAACACTGGCACCAACATCTTCCCAAACTTTGTATTTCTCAAAAAAAAAAAACCAAAAACCAACCAATCAAACAACACCAAATGAAAAAAACAAACAAACCCACAGAGCAATGTTTATTTTATTATTATAAATGTTTTGTAGAAAAATTGTCTCAAGACATATCAACACACACGGCAGACCTGTGGCACATTCAGAAATGGACACATTTTACAATTCCAGGGTTGATGCATTTATTTATGTACTGCACAGGAAATTATCCCTCAACAGCCTGAAAGCAGAAAGCTTTGCCCAGTTTTGTTTGTTCTTGTCCTGCAGGATCAAATTAGATCGTTAATAGTCATTACAGGTGGTATTTTTGAGGTGTCTGTGGCTCTCAGTGGGATGAGCTGGATGGGATGGCTCCCAGTGGGATGAGCACACAATCAGTGTGTGTTTTCCTATATTTTAGCAGTCCATTTCAAATTGCTAAGGCATGCTAAAATAACTTGCTCATATGATATGCTCTAAAGCATGTAAATAAAAGATATTCGCTAAGGTATGCCTGAAACACACCTTTATCATCAGCAAATTAAACTTCAAGAATATAAAGGAGATGAGGAACTTTAAATTAGAGCAGTTGGACATTTTCCACATTATATGCCACTGCAAAATTCTTTTTAAATCCATTCTTATAGTTTCTTTAGAACAATTTAAAATAATTAACAGTTCTGTCAATAAAGTAACAAACAGTGCTTCTTTTAAAACAAAACTTATAAAAGGAGAGAATGTAGTTTTCAGGGTGAAGATTTTGTATCATACCAATAAAATAATTAACCCAAATCTAATCCCTGATGTTTTAGAAGTGGGTCAAAATAATAAACAGTAAATACTTAGAAATTTTCACTGAGGCCTTTCATATTCTGCTTCTTGTAAATACTGCTTGGAAAAGTTAACTCTCCATTGTCACCCTTTCACTGGTGCTGTTCTCACTTGTAAATGCATGCCATTATCACTTCAAAAGTATGACATCAGTTACCTGTCACCAGGCTTGCAATTAATGTTTAGAGAAAGTGCAGTCTGCTTGTCTATTGATGCAGGGCGACAATTGTCTGTAATTTTAATCGGGGTTACATGCATGCTCTGATAAAAGACGAGACCCGTTAGTGTCACTGTTTTGCTTTCATCTTTAGGTATTCTGCTTCTCGCTTTTTGTTCTCTAATTTTAAAAAATGCTCATTGTGATGTTTTAAAAGGAATCCCAAGTCGCATTAAAATAGCGCTGGGAGCTGCACACTGTGATTAGATAAAAGCGGCTCTAATGCATTAGGAGGTGTTGAGTTAATAGGAAAACAGCTTTGATTCAGTAGCCTCAGTCTGACGTGCCACTACAACAGAAGTAAAAAGGCAGTGGGCAACTCCCCTCTAATCACCTCCTGTTAGCTGCAACTATAGGCAAATTGCTGGTGAGGATTAAGTGGGGAGACTATCACAGGATCAGTGTCAAGCAGAAAAAAGACTCAATTTGTGAGCAATCATGACTCCCTAATCACTTCTCTAAGAGCTTTAGGAATTACTAACAGTAGTCTTTAGAAGCCTGGACACATCATAAGCACCGACCTACAGAGATAAGGAATCGCTTTTGACCACAACACGTTTGATTACCACAGATAGAACAGTTTAGGATAGAGATAATGAAATAAATGATGGCTACAAAAATACCGAATTTGCCTTCTCCAACACTGTACATCTTCAGATGACTGAGATTATGATATATGGGTGTCAACATTGTGACTGCAAGCTGAGATAAGCTGAGGCTTGTATGGTTTGGAGGCAGCATTAGAACAAATCTGTCAGCAGCAATGAGAAGAAAATGCCGTACTATTGCAACACCTATGAACTGTGGAGGAGATTCTACCCAGAACGTATTT